>NC_140452.1:18604529-18772029 GCF_963576455.1 Neolamprologus multifasciatus | reverse complement strand
CTGGCATCATTTTTTAGACCCAGAAGCTAGCGCCGTCTTTTATGCACAGTCTATGGGTAAGGTATGGTAAAGGCTCGTCAGCTCCTCTCCTCCTGAACGCTAATAAATTGAATATTTTCGTATCCTTGACTGTTTCTTTCATAACCCTTCAGTATATCCACAGAGATACATTTCTCATAAAGAGCAACGCTATCTTAATCCTACAAAATTGAAAAGAGGGGGGCTGTAAATTCGTGATGGCAAATGTTGAGTCAGTTTAATATAAATTCAGTAGTCAGCACTATTAAAAAGATTGTGCTCTAAATTAAAACACAGCTGGAGGTCACTTCATGCTTGTTTTCACTGGCAGTTCACTGTGTGGTGTGAGCACGTAAAATGTAAAAACATGAATGAAAAAGAAAATCTCTTAATCTCTACAATCCCAATCTCCAGATCCACCAGCATTCCTCCCCCACGCAATTCACCCACCCCTTCGTGCTTTTCCTTACCCCTTCTCCCCCCTCAGTGTGTGTGAACCAACATGGCAGCTAATCCCCTTACTGTAGCCGATAATGCCTCTTGGCCTGAGCTATTAGCTGCAGTAGTCGACTGGATGAAAATCACTGCCATGAGGGTTAATAAAAATGCTCCTGCTCCCACTAACATGATTTCCTTGTCTTGCCTCACAAAATGTATTTTTGCTTGATTTGAAAAGCTGCGCGCCCCCCCCTCCCCCCTCCCCCCCGAGAAAAAAAAGAAAATTCGGTAAATGAGTAGGGTGCAGTCAAAAAAAAAGAAAAGGTCTAAAGGCATGGTAGCAAGACTTTAGTAATCCACCACCAAGCTTTGAGCTACATGCTAATGTTAGCTTGTAGACAGTGCTAACATGCGGATGCTAAGCTGGACATGTTTACCATGTTTATTTTGTCTCTTTGTTTCATAGGTAGAACATCAGTTATGTGGCACGCCCAGAGCTATTGTGAGTTTACAGGTCATGACGTGCGGAGCCGTGTTTTACATCTGTCTTAGACTACACCCATTTGGATTTAGCTTGGACTATTCGGATAGCTTTACTGTATTGTTTGGCTAATATTGCAATCTTACAGAGGTTTGTGTACATGTGACATAACTATCTCCCACGGCTTTTTTATAAACCAGACCTGAAAGAATCTTGCTCAGGGGCTTATATTCAGACGCCAGCAGACAGGAGGTTTGTGGGGCCCGGTGGAAGACCATTCAGAGGTCAGACAGGCTAAATCTCCCTCAGTGTCGGAGATGTCCCTGAGATAGGTACTTGGGCACACCCCATCCCGTGTGAACAATCACACGGCATGGATCCCTCGGGACATGCAAACACATCAGAGTATATTGCCTTGGTCAGCCAACCATTCTTAACTATATCTGTCGTTCTATAGACATACATTTTTGCATGCACACACTATTCCCCCCCTTTTTTTAATCTTATACTGGGCTTTGGTGCAGCCCCATCAGTTTATCGAGCTGTCTGAAACAAACTGTTTCAGCTTCTCTCCCTCATAATCCATTTTTCCCTTTAAGCTGGCTTTCTTTTGACTGGCTGCACTTTAGAAATAGTAGGTTTGAATTGAAGGTAATGTAGCAGCCCTTGGCATCAAGAACGACAGAAGAGTCTCTAACGGGTGCAGCCATTTATTTCCTCACCACATACGGCTCATTTTCTGGACATTGAGCACCGTGAAAACTATAAAATAAGAAAAAATTGATAACTGTACAGTCCTTTTGAACTATAACAATGAGTAATAACAACAATGAGCTTAAGTTAATTCAGGTAAGTTCAAACAAGTAATTCTGAGATATACAGTCACAGATTAAATAAAACAAAAGGGGTTACTTCAAACAGCATCAAGGGGTTACACAGTTCGCTTAAATAAAATATAACAACAGATCACCTCTCATCACATACCTCAGTCCGCTTGCCAAGGGTGCAAACTCCGGTAAACACTTAAACACTTCGGCCCGTTTCTCACCGCGGTAAAGTGAGCCGTCATTTGTGAGCCGCGGTCAAGCCAGCCGCCTCTTATCCGCCGCATAAATTTCCTTGCGCTTTTACACCAGTCTTTACGGTAGCGCCTTTTCGCTTTATATCCCGATTGAGAGCCTAGACCCGCGCACACGCGCACGCGCGCGCACACATTACGATGGAACAGCCCAATACAGTCAATACAATTATGTCTATTACAAAAATTCATTAAAAATCATCCTTAGTAGTTGAGGTCCAACTTTCAACAGATTCCTTCTCTGGGAAGCCTACTGTACCTGTGTGCCAAGTTTCATCCAGATTTACTGTAGAATTCCTCAGAAATTAAAGGACATTTATATTCAATGCAATACAGTCAATACACTACAATTATGTCTATTACAAAAATTCATTAAAAATCATCCTTAGTAGTTGAGGTCCAACTGTCAACACATCCCTCCTCTGGGACACCTACTGTACCTGTGTGCCAAGTTTCATCCAGATTTACTGTAGAATTCCTCAGAAATTAAAGGAAACTTATATTCAATGCAATACAGTCAATACACTACAATTATGTCAAATTTCAAAAATTCATTAAAAATCATCCTTAGTAGTTGAGGTCCAACTTTCAACAGATTCCTTCTCTGGGAAGCCTACTGTACCTGTGTCCCAAGTTTCATCCAGATTTACTGTAGAATTCCTCAGAAATTAAAGGAAACTTATATTCAATGCAATACATTCAATACACTACAATTATGTCAAATTTCAAAGATTCATTAAAAATCATCCTTAGTAGTTGAGGTCCAACTTTCAACAGATTCCTTCTCTGGGAAGCCTACTGTACCTGTGTGCCAAGTTTCATCCAGATTTACTGTAGAATTCCTCAGAAATTAAAGGGCATTTATATTCAATGCAATACAGTCAATACACTACAATTATGTCTATTACAAAAATTCATTAAAAATCATCCTTAGTAGTTGAGGTCCAACTGTCAACACATCCCTCCTCTGGGACACCTACTGTACCTGTGTGCCAAGTTTCATCCAGATTTACTGTAGAATTCCTCAGAAATTAAAGGAAACTAATATTCAATGCAATACAGTCAATACACTACAATTATGTCAAATTTCAAAAATTCATTAAAAATCATCCTTAGTAGTTGAGGTCCAACTTTCAACAGATTCCTTCTCTGGGAAGCCTACTGTACCTGTGTGCCAAGTTTCATCCAGATTTACTGTAAAATTCCTCAGAAATTAAAGGACATTTATATTCAATGCAATACAGTCAATACACTACAATTATGTCAATTACAAAAATTCATTAAAAATCATCCTTAGTAGTTGAGGTCCAACTTTCAACAGATTCCTTCTCTGGGAAGCCTACTGTACCTGTGTGCCAAGTTTCATCCAGATTTACTGTAAAATTCCTCAGAAATTAAAGGACATTTATATTCAATGCAATACAGTCAATACACTACAATTATGTCTATTACAAAAATTCATTAAAAATCATCCTTAGTAGTTGAGGTCCAACTGTCAACACATCCCTCCTCTGGGACACCTACTGTACCTGTGTGCCAAGTTTCATCCAGATTTACTGTAGAATTCCTCAGAAATTAAAGGAAACTTATATTCAATGCAATACAGTCAATACACTACAATTATGTCTATTTCAAAAATTCATTAAAAATCATCCTTAGTAGTTGAGGTCCAACTTTCAACAGATTCCTTCTCTGGGAAGCCTACTGTACCTGTGTCCCAAGTTTCATCCAGATTTACTGTAGAATTCCTCAGAAATTAAAGGAAACTTATATTCAATGCAATACATTCAATACACTACAATTATGTCAAATTTCAAAGATTCATTAAAAATCATCCTTAGTAGTTGAGGTCCAACTTTCAACAGATTCCTTCTCTGGGAAGCCTACTGTACCTGTGTGCCAAGTTTCATCCAGATTTACTGTAGAATTCCTCAGAAATTAAAGGGCATTTATATTCAATGCAATACAGTCAATACACTACAATTATGTCTATTACAAAAATTCATTAAAAATCATCCTTAGTAGTTGAGGTCCAACTGTCAACACATCCCTCCTCTGGGACACCTACTGTACCTGTGTGCCAAGTTTCATCCAGATTTACTGTAGAATTCCTCAGAAATTAAAGGAAACTTATATTCAATGCAATACAGTCAATACACTACAATTATGTCAAATTTCAAAAATTCATTAAAAATCATCCTTAGTAGTTGAGGTCCAACTTTCAACAGATTCCTTCTCTGGGAAGCCTACTGTACCTGTGTCCCAAGTTTCATCCAGATTTACTGTCGAATTCCTCAGAAATTAAAGGAAACTTATATTCAATTCAATACAGTCAATACACTACAATTATGTCTATTTCAAAAATTCATTAAAAATCATCCTTAGTAGTTGAGGTCCAACTTTCAACAGATTCCTTCTCTGGGACACCTACTGTACCTGTGTGCCAAGTTTCATCCAGATTTACTGTAAGATTCCTCAGAAATTAAAGGACATGTATATTGAATTCAATACACTTACTTAAATATTGCATCATATTCAAAAATTCATTAAAAATCATCCATAATAGTTGATGTCCAACTTTCAACACCGTCTTACTCTGGGCGACCTACGGTATCTCTGGGCCAAGTTACATCTCAATTCACTGTAATCTTTATCAAAAATTGAAAGAACAATTATATGTCAATGCTGGCTGTGTGCCTTTCAAAGTGACACTAAATAACAGAACTCAGGCACATCAGGGAATAATCCAAAAGGCGGATTTATTAAACAAAAACAACATACAAAATATCCCTAACCCATACTACATAACCTAAAAAGAAACAAAGGGACACTTAGAAGCACAAGAAAACAATACTATACTGAAAGGGCAAGAGACACAGCCCAAACATAATCCACAACTAAAACGCCAAAAGAACAAGTCATCCCACATAGCAGACGGGTGTTGCCTGGATCTGGTGTGAAGCCGGCACTGCTGGCTGACTTCTGGCATGGTAAGATGGCACTGTTTATGTGATGGCATGCTACATCTGGCCTGATTGGGTGAATGTGACATGTTGTATAGAGCACTTTGAGTAATATGGGTGAGTAAAAAGGCGCTATATAAGAATCAGTCCATTCACTGTCTGAACAGAGTTTTGTCATGACAGCATATTTGATTGTCTTCACTGACTCGCTATCCGCCTTAGTGCAGCTGCCGTACCATCCTCGGATGCAGTAAGTTAGTAGGCTCTCAATGGGCGAGTGGTGGAAGGTCAGCAGAGGATGTCTGGGATGATTGCATTAAAGGCTGAGCTGTAGTCCACAAAGAGCATTCTGGCGTAGCTCTGCCGCTTTTCTGACACAACGACCGAGACTGTGGGAGCTGGGGCTCGAACCAGCAACCTTCCGGTGACAAGACGAACTGCCAACTCTCATTATGCAATGTACTGTTTAAAAGAAAAATCTTTTTTTTGCCTTGACAACATACAGTACATTCATCTTCATTTCAAATAAGTAGTTATTTTTCACACAGAGAGCAATACCATTCTCCAGCCTCTGCTGTCCAAAACTACTCTGTATTCATCTGGAGGCACTTTGTGTGAAACCATTTTAAATAGCTCTCATGCAGGAACAAAGCAATTGTATAAAATGAAGTGAGGGAATGGAGCTATAAATAGATTAATATAGAGATATGAAAATAAACTTATATATAGACATAGGAACACAAGTTTTAAGATTAATGTTTCTGGGATATAATAAACAATATAAGCATACAGGTGTCTAAGCAAACATTGTGGCATACAAAGTGAGAGAGTGCAGTGAGTCATGTTTATTCCTGTTCAATATGTGTCTGACACAAGTGGATGAATTAAAAAGTCTGACAGCAGCAGCAACAACAGGCAATGCCTTCCTGATGACTTTCTATCTGGTTACATCTTTGTCTTTGATGCCTGTATCCCAGCTTGAAGAGTCCTGGGCCTTTTTTCTAGTCAGTGGGTGTGTAGGCAAACAACTCTGGCTTGTCACCCAGTTGGATTTCCTGGTAATTGTCAGGTGGCACTATCTACAAATCAGGACACATTAACTATGATATTAAAAAATTGACATGATGACATAGTCCTTGGTCAGTTTACCAAGCATTTCTCAGTTTTGTTCTTTATAGTTCTGTTCATCATATCATTGTTTGTGAGTCCTGGATTATTTGATGATATGTTTACATTATGTATTCTTTTGTTTTCAGTTCCATATTGCTTTTAAGTGTAGTTCTTTTTAAGCATTCCACAAGTGGATGGAACACTTGTGAAAACACTCTAGTGTTAAAGCCAGTCTTGTCTTCATGTCTGTTTCTGGTTTTGTCTGTGTCAAGCTCGTGTGTCTTAGTCTGTGTTTTAGTTTGGTGGCCTCTTGTCTCTTTCTTGTGTTGAGTCTTACTTCCATTGTCTTCTTATTCCCAATGTATCCCTGCTGTGTTACACAGCTGTCTCCAATTCCCCTAATCACCATCCTATTTATACATTTTGCCAATCTCCCGGTCTGAAGTACATTATTCTATTCGATTCTATTCTATTATATTTATACAGCACCAAACCACAACAACAGTCACCTAAAGACACTTTATGTTGCTGGTTAAAAACACAACAATAATACAAAGAAAGCCCCAACAATTTAAGTACCCCATATGAGCTAACATTTAGTGTGAGTGGGAAGGAAAAACTCCATTTGAAGAGGTAGAGACATCTGGCAGAAACAGGCTCAAGGAGAGACAGCCATCTACTGTGACTGGCTGAGGTTGATGAAAAGGAGACAGAACAACATACTGTGCAAGAGATACATACTAACTAATGATTAAATGCAGAGAGGTGTATAAACACAGAAAGAGCAAAGAAGGAAAAAATTCATACATGATGGGAAGCCCACAAGAGCCTAGGCTTATTGCAGCACAAATAAGGGAAGATTCAGGGTCACCTGATCCACTCTAACTGTATTATTTGTCAAAACTGAGGGTTTTAATGCTAATCTCAAAAGCAGAGACGGGTGTTTGTCTTCTGAATTAATATAGAATAGAATAGAATTCAACCTTATTGTCATTGCACATGTCACAGGTACAAGGCAACGAAATGCAGTTTGCATCCATCAAGAAGTGCTTTAGCCATGATATAGATATATTACAATATATATTAGCAATAATATAGGTATGTAAGTATATTACAGAAATGGGTCTATTATGGTATGTTATAATGTACACGGTATGAAGGTATGTTATGAATATGCTATAACTATAAGTATGTACAGGCTATGAACAGGATATAAACATGAAAAACTATACAGAATATGAAATTAAAAAAACTATACAGAAATATGAGATATACAGCTATACACAAATGTGAAATATGCAGGTTATAAACAGTTGTAGAATTAAAAATTATTGTATTGTACAGAATGATGTGAGCTGCATCCACAGAAGAGAGGCCTGAGAGATGATTCCTGTTCAACCTTAAAATTCTATAGGAACCACAAGTACACTTAATATTCCAAAATTAAAATCTGGATTTCAAAGCGAGTCAGTGAAGACAATCAAATAAACTGTCATGACAAAACTCTGTTCAGACAGTGAATGGACTGATTCTTATATAGCGCCTTTTTACTCACCCATATTACTCAAAGTGCTCTATACAACATGTCACATTCACCCAATCAGGCCAGATGTAGCATGCCATCACATAAACAGTGCCATCTTACCATGCCAGAAGTCAGCCAGCAGTGCCGGCTTCACACCAGATCCAGGCAACACCCGTCTGCTATGTGGGATGACTTGTTCTTTTGGCGTTTTAGTTGTGGATTATGTTTGGGCTGTGTCTCTTGCCCTTTCAGTATAGTATTGTTTTCTTGTGCTTCTAAGTGTCCCTTTGTTTCTTTTTAGGTTATGTAGTATGGGTTAGGGGTATTTTGTATGTTGTTTTTGTTTAATAAATCCGCCTTTTGGATTATTCCCTGATGTGCCTGAGTTCTGTTATTTAGTGTCACTTTGAAAGGCACACAGCCAGCATTGACATATAATTGTTCTTTCAATTTTTGATAAAGATTACAGTGAATTGAGATGTAACTTGGCCCAGAGATACCGTAGGTCGCCCAGAGTAAGACGGTGTTGAAAGTTGGACATCAACTATTATGGATGATTTTTAATGAATTTTTGAATATGATGCAATATTTAAGTAAGTGTATTGAATTCAATATACATGTCCTTTAATTTCTGAGGAATCTTACAGTAAATCTGGATGAAACTTGGCACACAGGTACAGTAGGTGTCCCAGAGAAGGAATCTGTTGAAAGTTGGACCTCAACTACTAAGGATGATTTTTAATGAATTTTTGAAATAGACATAATTGTAGTGTATTGACTGTATTGCATTGAATATAAGTTTCCTTTAATTTCTGAGGAATTCGACAGTAAATCTGGATGAAACTTGGGACACAGGTACAGTAGGCTTCCCAGAGAAGGAATCTGTTGAAAGTTGGACCTCAACTACTAAGGATGATTTTTAATGAATTTTTGAAATTTGACATAATTGTAGTGTATTGACTGTATTGCATTGAATATAAGTTTCCTTTAATTTCTGAGGAATTTTACAGTAAATCTGGATGAACCTTGGCACACAGGTACAGTAGGTGTCCCAGAGAAGGAATCTGTTGAAAGTTGGACCTCAACTACTAAGGATGATTTTTAATGAATTTTGAAATTTGACATAATTGTAGTGTATTGACTGTATTGCATTGAATATAAGTTTCCTTTAATTTCTGAGGAATTCTACAGTAAATCTGGATGAAACTTGGCACACAGGTACAGTAGGTGTCCCAGAGGAGGGATGTGTTGAAAGTTGGACCTCAACTACTAAGGATGATTTTTAATGATTTTTTGTAATAGACATAATTGTAGTGTATTGACTGTATTGCATTGAATATAAGTTTCCTTTCATTTCTGAGGAATTCGACAGTAAATCTGGATGAAACTTGGGACACAGGTACAGTAGGCTTCCCAGAGAAGGAATCTGTTGAAAGTTGGACCTCAACTACTAAGGATGATTTTTAATGAATTTTTGAAATTTGACATAATTGTAGTGTATTGACTGTATTGCATTGAATATAAGTTTCCTTTAATTTCTGAGGAATTCTACAGTAAATCTGGATGAAACTTGGCACACAGGTACAGTAGGTGTCCCAGAGACGGGATCTGTTGAAAGGTGGACCTCAACTACTAAGGATGATTTTTAATGAATTTTTGAAATGTACATAATTGTAGTGTATTGACTGTATTGCATTGAATATAAATGTCCTTTAATTTCTGAGGAATTTTACAGTAAATCTGGATGAAACTTGGCACACAGGTACAGTACGTGTCCCAGAGGAGGGATGTGTTGAAAGTTGGACCTCAACTACTAAGGATGATTTTTAATGAATTTTTGAAATTTGACATAATTGTAGTGTATTGACTGTATTGCATTGAATATAAATGTCCTTTATTTTCTGAGGAATTTTACAGTAAATCTGGATGAACCTTGGCACACAGGTACAGTAGGTGTCCCAGAGAAGGAATGTGTTGAAAGTTGAACCTCAACTACTAAGGATGATGTTTAATGAATTTTTGAAATGTACATAATTGTAGTGTATTGACTGTATTGCATTGAATATAAATGTCCTTTAATTTCTGAGGAATTTTACAGTAAATCTGGATGACACTTGGCACACAGGTACAGTAGATGTCCCAGAGGAGGGATGTGTTGAAAGTTGGACCTCAACTACTAAGGATGATTTTTAATGAATTTTTGAAATTTGACATAATTGTAGTGTATTGACTGTATTGCATTGAATATAAGTTTCCTTTAATTTCTGAGGAATTCTACAGTAAATCTGGATGAAACTTGGCACACAGGTACAGTAGGTGTCCCAGAGGAGGGATGTGTTGAAAGTTGGACCTCAACTACTAAGGATGATTTTTAATTAATTTTTGAAATTTGACATAATTGTAGTGTATTGACTGTATTGCATTGAATATAAATGTCCTTTAATTTCTGAGGAATTTTACAGTAAATCTGGATGAACCTTGGCACACAGGTACAGTAGGTGTCCCAGAGAAGGAATGTGTTGAAAGTTGGACCTCAACTACTAAGGATGATTTTTAATGAATTTTTGAAATGTACATAATTGTAGTGTATTGACTGTATTGCATTGAATATAAATGTCCTTTAATTTCTGAGGAATTTTACAGTAAATCTGGATGAAACTTGGCACACAGGTACAGTAGGTGTCCCAGAGGAGGGATGTGTTGAAAGTTGGACCTCAACTACTAAGGATGATTTTTAATGAATTTTTGAAATTTGACATAATTGTAGTGTATTGACTGTATTGCATTGAATATAAGTTTCCTTTAATTTCTGAGGAATTCTACAGTAAATCTGGATGAAACTTGGCACACAGGTACAGTAGGTGTCCCAGAGGAGGGATGTGTTGAAAGTTGGACCTCAACTACTAAGGATGATTTTTAATGAATTTTTGTAATAGACATAATTGTATTGACTGTATTGGGCTGTTCCATCGTAATGTGTGCGCGCGTGTGCGCGGGTCTAGGCTCTCAATCGGGATATAAAGCGAAAAGGCGCTACCGTAAAGACTGGTGTAAAAGCGCAAGGAAATTTATGCGGCGGATAAGAGGCGGCTGGCTTGACCGCGGCTCACAAATGACGGCTCACTTTACCGCGGTCGTTTCTCATGGGGTGCTGCTAGCTTGCATGACACACATGTCTAGCTAAAAAATAGCACATGGATGTAAGTAATGTAAGTAAAGAATAAAAGGTTTTCAGATAGCTCACAATACAAACGCAGCAACATACCTTACATTAGAAACACACTTATCATACTTATCAAAGTATTATCGTAACTTACATGGACTTTGTACAACTTATTCCTGCCGCGACAGACCGCTCCATACACGTTACGGGGCATGCCTCTGAGCACATCTGTCCTTAGTGCGACTGCGCATACAGTTCCGACAACCCCCGCAAGGATGACTTATGGTACAGATCAGCGGTTCATTACAGGTAACATGACCAAATTAAGGATATCTGCCCTCTCTGACATCATACAGATCCAAGAATAAAGAGAAGTCTTAGAAACCATGTGTTTAATAGACTAATTTACTTTTTCTTTCATCTGGTTAGAAGATCATCTAACACAAATGTGTTAGAGGTTTTCCAATCTGGTTTTAAACCCTTTCATAGCACTGAATCAGCCCTTTTTCACCAAATTTCCCCTTGTGGGACAATTAAAGGATTATTGTATTTTTGTATTCTTTTAAAAGTTTTTAATGACATATTTTTAGCAACTGATGCTGGGGACTGTGTTGTTCTTGTGCTTTTAGATTTGACAGCTGTGTTTGATACCGTGGAATATGCCGTTTTATTCTCTTGTTTGGAGCACTGGGTGGGCATTAGGGGCACAGCACTGGAGTGGTTCAGGTCCTACTTGGCGGGGCGAACTTTTTGTGTCAGTCTCGGTGACTATGTGTCGTCCTCCGCTCCCTTCTTGTGTGGTGTCCCACAGGGCTCAGTTCTAGCCCCCCCCTCTTCTCTTTATATCTGCTTCCTCTTGGTTCTGTACTGAGAAAGCACGGTATTGCTTTCCACTTTTATGCTGATGACTGTCAGATCTATGTCCCTCTAAAGAAAAAAGGCAGATACCTTACACAGCCATTACTTTGAGTGATATGTTTTTATTGATTAGCATTCAAATATCTCAGTGAAGACAGAACAAAGATTTACCACAAAGCAAGAAAGCATGAGACAAGGCTAATCAAAAGGTATTGGCTGAAGCATTTGCTTATTACGCCAACCCTTTTAACAAAAGATCTTTTAGCATGCAGCTCCTGTACACAGGGCTCGAAGCAAATAATAAAATTCAATTCAATTCAATTCAATTTCATTTATATAGCGCCAAATCACAACAAATGTCGCCTCAAGGCGCTTCATAGATACAGAGAAAAGCCCAACAATCATATGACCCCCTATGAGCAAGCACTTTGGCGACAGTGGGAAGGAAAAACTCCCTTTTAACAGGAAGAAACCTCCGGCAGAACCAGGCTCAGGGAGGGGCGGCCATCTGCTGCGACCGGTTGGGGTGAGAGAAGGCAAACAAAGCAAAAACAAAACAAACAAACAAACAAACAAGAAAAAAACAAAAAAACAGAAAACTTTCCACCTTAGTAAGTAACTACATCAAAGCAAAAGAATCAAGAGGTTTTTTTGTTTTTTGTTTTTGTTTTTTTTCTGCTCTTTTCATTCTTGATATATATATTTTTCTAATACTCTATTTTTAAACATATTTTTAAACAAGGAAAATGAACTACACCTTTTTAAATCACTGTCATAACTATTCCACAGGTTAACTCCTCTAACAGAAACACATCTCTGCTTTATATTTGTCCTTATCTTGTTTTTTTTAAAGAAATCTGTTCCCCTTAAGTCATATTGACTCTCTCTGACTTTGAACAGCTTCTGAGTACTGGGGCAAAGCAAGTTATTTTGTGCTTTATACATTATCTGTGCCATTTTATATTCAACTAAATCATAAAATTTCAGGGTATTCAGATTAATAAACAAAATGTTAGTTGGTTCTATATAGTTTGATTGGTTTATAATTCTTATAGCTCTTTTTTGCAACTTGAAAATAGGAAGAGTGTTCGTTTTATATGCATTACCCCATATCTCCAGACAGTAAGTCATATATGGAAGCAACAGAGTACAATAGAGTGTGTATAATGATTTTTTGTTCAGGACATGCTTTGTTTTATAGAGAATAGCAATGGTTTTTGACATTTTTGTTTTCACATGGTTTATATGAGACTTCCAACTCAGCTTATCATCAATTATCACTCCAAGAAATTTATTTTCGTACACTCTTTCAATTTCAATTCCATTAACCCTGATTTTAGATACATTTTTCATTTGTCTAGTGCCAAAAATAATCAATTTTGTTTTCTTTATATTTAATGATAACTTATTTACATCAAACCAGTTTTTTAATATATTTAACTCCTTTTCCGCTGTAGTCAGAAGCTGTTCTAGGTTTTTACCTGAGCAATACAGAGTGGTATCATCAGCAAACAATACACATTTTAACAGTTTGGAAATGCTACATATGTCATTTATGTATAATATAAATAATTTAGGGCCCAGCACAGAGTCCTGAGGAACACCACAAGTTACCTTCAACTGCTTAGATTTTACATTATTGAATTCGACATATTGATATCTGTCATCCAGGTAACTTTTCATCCACTTGTATGCTAACCCTCTTATGCCATATCTCTCTAGTTTATTCATTAATATAGAATGATCAATCGTATCAAACGCCTTTTTTAAGTCTATAAAAACACCAACAGTATATTCCTTATTATCTATAGCATTAGATATCCCTTCTACAAGTTCCATCACTGCCATCGAAGTGGACCTTTTCACTCTAAAGCCATATTGGTTATCACTTAGGAGATTATGCTTCTCAATATATTTATCAAGTCTATTAACAAATAACTTTTCTAAAATTTTTGAGAACTGTGGGAGCAGTGATATTGGCCTATAATTGGTAAACTGACTTCTCTCTCCGTTTTTATGGATTGGAATAACTTTTGCTATTTTCATTTGTGAGGGAAATACACCAGTTTGAAAGGACAGATTACAAATGTATGCGAAAGGTTGCACTATATATTCTATAATACTTTTAACTAATATCATGTCAATACCAAAACAGTCAGTGGACTTTTTATTTTTAAATGTCTTCACAATGTTAATTATTTCTCTATGAGTTACAGCACCAATAAACATGGAGGACACATTCTGAGTAATATGTTTATTTAGGTCGTTATTATTTCTTGACTCTGGAATTTCTTTTGCTAAATTAAAGCCAACATTTACAAAGAAATCATTAAATTCATTTGCAATGTCTTTAGTTTTATCAAGCACAATATCTTTATCTTTTTTAAAATAATCTGGATAATTCTTATTTTTTGAGCCCTTTTTGATTATACTATTTAATATCCTCCATGTTTCTTGTGTGTTACTTCTACTTTGCTCCAATAATTTGTGGTAATATTCTTTCTTACTTGTTCTTATAATATTTACTAATCTATTTTTATATAACTTGTACTTTATTTCAGCATCTTTTGTCCTCTGTTTTATGAATCTCTTATATAGATTATTTTTCTTTTTACATGCATCTTCTATCCCTTTTGTGATCCATGGCTTATTTGATCTGTGATGCTTTCTAGTGATTTTCATTAAAGGACAATGTTTTTCATATAGTGAAATTACAGTTGATAAGAATGCATCATATGCACTATTTGAATCTTCATTTGCAAAAACCTCATTCCAATTGTGTTCCTTTAAGTCCACCTGGAGGGCAGCAATGGCTCTTGTTGTTCTAAGTCGTATCATATCAAATATTTGATTCTTTTGTTTAGTTTTAATCCCAAAATAATTTTGAAAAATTGCAAAAACAGGAAGATGATCGCTTATATCAGTTATAAGAAGTCCACCTACTATTTCATGGTCAATTTTATTTGTGAATATATTATCTATCAATGTAGCTGTATCAATTGTTATTCTACTTGGTTTTATAATTACAGGGAAAAGGGAGTTACTATACATTGTATTTATGAAATCTGTTGTTTTCTGATGTCCATTTGGGTTTAGCAAATCTATATTAAAATCACCACAAATTATTTGCACTTTTTTATCATTTAGGTTGCTAAACATAGCAGCAAGTTTTTCATTGAATGTCTCAAGGCATGAACCTGGTGTCCTATAGATGCAACTTATAATTATATTGTTAGCTTTTTCAACATGGATTTCAATAGTGACACATTCCAATACGTTATCTATGGTGCTTGACATACATTCAATCAGACTACATTTCAAAACTTTATCTACATATAAGGCAACACCGCCTCCTTTTTTATTCACCCTGTTCATTGTAAATAATTCGTATCCTTCCAGTCCCATTTCACTAATTTTCTCATTATTGAGCCATGTTTCTGATATTGCAATTATATTAAACTTTTTTAACTTACTTAAACATTCTGTAATTTTAGAAAATTTTTTATACAGGCTTCTACTATTGAAATGTATGACCGACAATGCATTTGCCATTTTAATATTCATATTGAATTGGTCATCTGTATAGTACTCACAAGTATTATTGGTGTTATTGTAGAAGTGGGTATCTGGGTCAATGTTACTTTCAGGGTCATGCATGTTGTGCTCTGCATAGTTAAATGTTTTGAAGTTCGTTTTCTCAGCGTGTGTGGCAAAATAACCACCTTGACAGTCCTTTTCATAATCAAATTCTTCCTCTTCAATATCTCTGAATGGAAACCTATAATCTGTGTCCAAACTTGTCATGACACAGATTATAGGTTAATGTCATCAAGACACTTCAGTGTCTTGATGACATTAAGGCTTGGATGTCTGTTAACTTTTTAAAATTCAATGATAAAAAGACAGAGGTGATGGTTTCTGGTAGCCCCACTGAGACCCCCAATGTGTATGTAGATTCCCTGGCCCAGTATGTTAAGCCAACTGTCACAAACCTGGGGGTCAAAGTGGACTGTGATCTGAAGTTTAATAATCAAATTAAGGCAGTGGTAAAATCTAGCTTCTTTCACCTCAGGCAGCTGGCAAAAATAAAGCCAATTCTTTCACAGCAGCACTTTGAGACAGTGATCCACGCCTTTGTTAGCACTCGGATGGATTACTATAATGCACTTTATATTGGGGTCAGCGCATCATATATTAGTTATCTACAGAGGTTGCAAAATGCCGCAGCTCGTCTTTTAACTGGCACTCAAAAGTTTGAGCACATTTCCCCTCTTTTAGCTTCACTTCACTGGCTGCCCATTTCTTTTAGGATTCATTTTAAAATTCTTTCTTCTTAAAATGCTTTTAAAGCTCTCCATGGCCCAGGCCAATCTCATCTCTCTGAGCTGCTACAGCCTTACACACCCACCCGCTCTCTCAGGTCAGCTGATCAGCTGCTCCTGAATGTACCCAGGACTGGGCGTAAACTTAGAGGATATTGTGCTTTTGCTGTAGCAGCTCCAAAACTGTGGCACGAGCTTCCTTTAGAGATTAGACAGGCCAGTTCTTTATCTATTTTTAAGTCACTCTTGAAAACCCACCTCTTTACCCTGGCCTTTGACACCACGTGAGATGTTGGTTTTTATTTTTATTTCAGTTGTTTTTAGGTGATTCGATGCTGTTTTATCTTGTTTTTGTTTTAATATAGGGCTGTTTTAATTTTATGTATTATGTGTTTTATTTATTTATTTTTGCTGTTTTCTGTTATTCTATTGTTTTAACTTATTTTCTGTACAGCACTTTGTTCCTGTGCTGGGTATTTTAAAGTGCTTTATAAATAAAATTGGACTGGATTGGATTGGACCATTATTCACAACTTGGCTCTTCACTCTTGTTGAGAGTTGTTTCTGTGTATCCCAGATACTGAAGCTGAGAGATGAGAAAACTGTCAGGCATCTCAAACCACATTCTGATACATCTGTCCTCTTGCTCAATTGTCCACCAATCCTCCCACTTGTGTTTCCATTCTTGTTAGATCACTTTGTACTGTTGCAAACTGCATGAAATCTTTAGCGTTTCTTTGTCAATTTCCTGTATGGATTAGCCTTTCTTCCGAAGAACATGATTTCGCTGACAAATGTCAGATAAAAACAGGCACAACCAAGATGGCTGATGCACTGTTACTCAATTAGCCAAATCTAACAACACAGCAGTTTTTGGCTGTGCAAACATAATTAGAAAATGTTGTGCCCAATGAACAATCCGTCTTTTTGTGTTATAAACTTATTTTAATACCAACAAAAGTTTTTGAAAAGAAATAGAAACAAAACTATAAGTCCTTCAAACTTAAAGACGTTTTTGGTACACAGCCTGAAAAGGATACTAACAACCACAAGAAATCCCTTATTCATTTTTAGTTGGATGGTAATATCCATCACTACTGGAACTTTATTAGGTATACCCTTCTAGTACTCTGATGAGATCAGTGGTTCATTACACTCCCACCAATCATGCTATAAATTACAAACTAGCTAATCATACATGATTTGAACAACAACAAAATGAAACCACTTCAACCAATATACAGGTGTTCAAACATCATAGAGCAGGTTCCACCTGGACTGTTACATTGTTTATGTCAGTTCCTCTCAGATAATAACATAGTTGTTATTATTCTCTTTCAACAAGAACCACCAGTTTTTGAATAGGCCGCTCGATAATGGGGGGCTTGAAAGCACGGTCCTGTTTCTTGGTCCGACTTTGGACTCCTACTTGAACCTTGACCCGACGGACTAAACCATCATCGCCTTCAATAGTTTCAACGATACGCCCTAGTTGCCACTGACACCTTGGTAACATATCTTCCTTGATGATAACAATGTCATTCACTTTTAGATTACGGCGGGTTTTGTGCCACTTCTGTCTTGTGGAGACATTCATGAGGTATTCTCTTTTCCACCTACCCCAGAATTGCTCAGTTAAGTATTGTACTCTACGCCACCTCTTCGCTGCATACAAGTCTTCTCTCACAAATTTCCCAGGTGGTGGTAGAGCAACTTTGGACTTCATTAGTATAAGATGGTTCGGAGTAAGAGGTTCAGGTGCCTTTGGGTCGCAGATACTGCCCACAGTCAAGGGGCGGCTATTTACAATAGCCATGGCCTCATAAAACAAAGTTCTAAGAGAGGCATCGTCTAGTCTTCCTGCACACTGAGCGGTAGTGGCATTTAGCACATTACGAATGGTCCTAATTTGGCGTTCCCAGATGCCACCAGCATGACTTGCAGAAGGAGCATTGAAAACAAACTCACACTGTTTGTCTGCCAGGAAAGCCTCCAATGCCTGCATGTCACATTGTTTGAGAGCCTCTCTGAACTCATTTCTGGCTCCTACAAAGTTTGTGCCTTGGTCACAGCGGAGTTGGCAAACAGCTCCTCTGAGGCTGATGAAGCATCTAAGGGCATTGATGAATGCATCTGTTGATAGGTCTTCTAGCATCTCGATATGGACAGCACGTGAAGACAGGCATGTAAAGATAAGCCCATACCTTTTGTACTCCTTACGGCCCTGCTTGGTGGAAAATGGACCAAAGCAATCCATACCAGAGTACGAGAAAGGAGCAGAGGCTTCAGTCCTTTCTTTTGGGAGCTCTGCCATGCGTTGCTCCTCGGTGGGGCGCCGAAGTTTTCGACATTGCACACATTTATGTATTAACTTGGCAACTGCTTTGCTTCCCCCAAGCACCCAAAACCCTTTTGCTCTGAGTTCTGCTAGGGTTTGACTGCGACCCTGATGACAGATGGTGGCATGGTAATGAGACAGTATTAGTCTTGTAATGTGACTTTCCTTTGGAAGGATAACCGGGTGTTTTAGTTCTCGACTGAGCGTTGCCTTTGTCAGTCTTCCACCGACACGAAGTAGTCCTTCATCTAAGATGGGATCAAGACAGCTTAGGGGGCTAGAGCATGGAAGAGAGTTGCCCTTCTGAAGTGTCTTTATGTCTTGCAAAAAGGCTTGTCGCTGAACCAGACTGATTACTAGCTCACAAGCTTTTCTCCTTTCCTCTACCGTCACAATGCTGCTGATACGATCTGCCTTCATGCCTAGTCTCTTAATTCTTGCAACTACTCTAATGAGCGTTGTCCAGCTGGAAAAGCGGCTTAGACGGTTCAGAATGTCATTTTGCTCATTGGCATGGGTGGCAAAGGTTTTCACCGATTTAACTTCAGGGTCACAGACTAGCAAATCTGGTGAAAAATGTAGTGTTGGGTGTATCTCAGGTTTCCATAGAAATTTAGGACCCGATAACCAGTTCGTTGACAGAATGTCCCTTGCACATAGACCTCTCGAAGCGTGGTCAGCTGGGTTTTCTGCCGTATCCTTATAGTGCCACTGAGCAGGGTCTGTGGTTTCTCGGATTAGCTGAACACGATTTGCGACAAACACATGGAATCGCCGTGCCTCATTGTTGATGTAGGCCAATACAACTTGGGAATCAGTCCAAAAGAATTCCTCATCAATCTGCAGGCCGAGCTCTGTTTTTAACATGACGCTTAGCCTTGCGGAGATTACTGCAGCCGAAAGCTCCAGCCTTGGGATGCTCATGAGCTTTGTTGGTGCAACTCTTGCTTTGGCTAACACAAGGCTACAGTGTACTTCATCCTTTCCATTCTTGTATCTGAGGTAGGAACATGCACCATAACCTATGTTACTAGCATCTGAAAAGTGATGCAGTTCCACCCTCACTATGTTGCCAAAATCTGGAGGATGGTAGCATCTGGGTATCGCTATTTCCTTTAGCCTGTGTAGATCCCTTTTCCATTGCTCCCACCGTGCATGTAGGCTATCGGGAAGCTGATCATCCCAACCTATGCCCATGCGACACAGTTCCTGGAGAATACATTTACCACTCAGGATAAAGGGAGCTACAAGACCAAGAGGGTCGTAGAGGGAGGAAACTGCAGACAGGATACCACGACGAGTTGAGGGTTGATCCCTTTTGTCAATGTTGAAACTGAAGGTGTCACTTTCTATTGACCACTGAATGCCAAGTACGTGACCCTCCGCTGTTGAATCCAGGCTAAGGTTGAGAGGTCCAGTGGTTACTGCCCTTTCTGAAGGCGCAACACCACATAGCGCCTCCACCTTGTTCGAGTTAAATTTGTGCAAGTGTAAACCTCCAGTCTTACACAGCTGTTGTGCATTGATAATCAGGTCTGTAGCTTCTCTGACTGATGGGACGCTAGTTAGTCCATCATCAACGTAAAAGTTCTTTTCAATGAAAGCAGCCGCCGAAGGATAATCGGCTTCGCATTGCTGTGCAAGATATTTAAGGCCGAAATTGGCACACCCTGGAGAGGAACCAGCACCGAAAAGGTGCACCGCCATTCTATACTCTTGGGGTTCTGTTTCCAGCTGACCGCCCTTCCACCATAGGAACCTCAGGTAGTTCCGCATGTTGGGTGGGACATAGAACTGATGGAACATTTTTTCAATGTCGCAGGTGATGGCTACTGCTTCCCTCCTAAAGCGGCAGAGAACTCCTACTAGAGAGTTTATCAGATCAGGGCCAGTCAATAAGGTGTCATTCAGAGAGATGCCCAGAAACTTGGCTGAACAGTCGAAGACCACCCTAAGTTTATCTGGTTTCCTAGGATGGTACACCCCATGATGTGGGATGTACCAAATTGTCTCTCCCTCATGTGCCGGGGGGGCTGGTTCTGCAACACCTTTGCTGATGGTTTCCTCCATGAATGCTGTGTAATGGTCATGGTACTGCCTGTTGGACCTTAACTTCCTCTTGAGGTGTTGCAAACGAGCTTCAGCCAGTCGCTTGTTGTTTGGCAGCATGGGTGGAGAGCTGCCCTTGAAAGGAAGTGGCATCTCATAGTGTCCATCCTTCCTTTTTGTGATTGTGCTGCCGAGGAGTTTTACAAAATGAACATCATCTTGAGAAACATATTTATCTTGATAGTTTCTTTCGCTGAAATCCATTTCTAGGACCTTTAACACATCATTGACCGGAGGCAATGGCATTTCCTTTACTGCCACTCTGTGCGCAAAGCTCTGATGTTCCTTTCTATCAAGATATGGATTTGCTGATCCTATGATGCTCCAGCCAAGCACGGTTCTTTGAGCAAATGGATGGTTTTCTGAGCCTACAATGACTTCTAGAGGGGCCAGTGCGGATGGGCAATCATAGCCAATCAGCAATCCCACTTCACAGTCTTGAAGTGGCTGCAGATTGTTTGCCAGTTGCCTCAGATGTGGCCACTGAAGTGCGGTGTCCTTTGTAGGAATGTGAGACTTATCGACTGGGATGAAATCCCTTGTGTATGCCTGGTGTAGCTGAACATGCGACTCACTATGGAGCCCACGAACTTGCAATCCACAAGCCACTTTACTAGCTATGACTGTGTCTACTGCTGTCATTGTACTGAGCTTTAATTGCACAGGCTGAGTCTTCACATCTAGTGCAGAGACCAGATCTCCCAAGACGAAAGTTGAATCGCTCTGTGTGTCGAGCAGAGCATATGTGAGAATCTCACTGTGGGGGTCTTCTGCCAATGACACAAAAACTGGAACAATGCTAGACGTAGCTGAGGAATATCTTGTCAATGTGTGTGACATGACATTGCGGACTTCCTTTGTCTCATTTCCTGCAGATGGTGAATCATTGTTTAACATTTCACTGGCTCCCTCAATTCTCTCTATGTGCAAGCAAGTTGGATGATTTCGACCACATTTAGTGCATGTGTGCCTTCTTTTGCATTCTTTACTAGTGTGACCCTTTCTTAAACAGCCGAAACAAAGACGGTTTTCACGAATGAAAGCTCTCTTTTCATCAGGAAGCCTTGTGGCAAAGGTTGGGCACTTGGCGACACCGTGTGTTTCATCGTTGCAGACGAAGCATGGTGGTCTTGGCTTTGAAATTAAGGTCCCTGGTTTACCTGCAGAGTGCTTAGCTTGAGCATTGGTGCTGAGTGCCTTGGTTCTCTTAGGAAGCCTTTCACCTGTTACTTTAGTGGTTAATAAGAAGGGAGAAGCAATGGGGTTGCAGGCTATTCTAGCTTCCCTTTGTAGAAATCTGGTGAAATGAGCAAATGGTGGATACTCTTGACATCTGTCTAGTTCATCCACAACAACGCGACCCCATCTGCGAACCAGCCATTCGGGCAGTTTTTTGAGAAGTTTATGATTTTCTTCGCAATCATTTAGAATTGCCAGCCCTTTAACATGAGGGATGGCCTCGGCGCAACTTTGAAGGAAATCTGAAAACTCTCTGAGGGCTACTGGGTCATTGGGAGCTATTTTTGGCCATTTCATCAGTTTATCCCTGAAAGCCTTTTGGACGACAAATGAACTTCCATACCTCTCCTGAAGAATCTCCCAGGCACCCTGATATGCATCTTCTGAGTTTCAATAGAAGAATCCTTCGACCGCTTTCCGTGCCTCACCTGCAAGATAACTTTTCAAGTACAACATTTTTTCACCTGCGGGGAGGGGTTTGTGGCCAATCAATGCCATGAAGGATATTTTCCAGTCTATAAACTTTAAAGGGTTACCAGTGAACACTGTGGGTTCAGGTGCAGGCAGACGGTTGGAGACAAACAAGCTTGCAAGCTCCTGTGTTAAGCTGACCTCCTGTTGCTTTTGCAAAATCTCAGGTGGTGCACACTGAGGTCAAAATGATTCAGCCTGTGGATTCAATGGATTCTGAGATTCAATGATTTGGCTATCAAGTTGTGATTTGTCATCTGGTTCATACTTAAGGCTTTCCAATCCATCGTAGTTGTTGTAAGCTCTCACTCTGGCTGCTGCTACTTTTACCTCATTTTCTGCCTGTAGCTGTTGCAGTTTAGTTCTCTCTTCCTCTAGCTTTGCTGTCATTTCTGCAATCATTTGTGCTTCCTTGATTTTCCACTCATGCTCTAGGCTACTTAACTTGGCTTGCTGTTCATGTATTCGTTGCATTGCCTTCGCCTGTTCTAGTTTAGCTGCAAGGTCAGCTTCGGCATCCACACGTTTGCTAGAAGTCGTAGAAGTGGTTCTGGAGTATGAATCTGAGCCCTTTGAATGCTCTGAAATAACTGTTTCTGTTTCTGTTTTCCCAAAAACAGATCCATACTCCTCCTTACTTAATATCATCCTTACACGCTCCTTCTCGAGCCTGTCATTAAAAATCTTATCTATATCTTCTAGTCGTTTACTAATGAGATCACAAATTTCTGTTGTTAGGGCAACACATGCATCCATTTTCTTGACAACATCTGGAGTAGAAGTATGATTACGTCGGATAGGCTCATACAGTTCATGCACTAATGCTTCTTTAGCCTTAATGTCCGTTTGTGTTCTAACAAGGTCTTCGTTTGAGCAGAAACCTTTCACCTTTGTTCTAACTCCTCTTGCTAACTCCTTCCAGGACTCATATGCCTTGCTAAATGACCTTTCATTTTTCTTGGCTTCCTGTTCATGCATCTCCTGCCCCTTTTCTGTTAGTCTTTGCTCTCTGGAGCTGGACCTGGCCTGTTGTGCCTCTGTAGATTTGTCTATTTCTTCAACGGGGGACAACATTATTATTAATTTTATTTTTGGCTTGTTGCACCTGCCCTTTTAAGTGTATATATCTGAACTCAAATGGGTTGAGTGGTGGTTTCAGACTTATTAACACTCAACTTAGATATTTACACCTTTAACCTCACAGACTGGCAACAAAACCCAAATAATTTAACACATAATAATACTGATGATGCCCTCAAATCAGACAATTTGCCACTTAAGTTTTTACAGAAGTACAACTGATAGCATAAAGCCCAGATTCAGTCTTAGACATTCTGATGCAAGAAATGTGGGATATTCAGCATCACAAGTTTACATGCTACTGTGTTAAATACAGAAGAGGTCTTTCTTTCTTGCATTACTTTAGACTGCCATGTTGAAGATCATTTGCTCACACAGCTTACAAGATGCAGATGTGCATGACATTGTATTTATAATGTCCTTATTTTGAGTCCTTTACTGATCCAGCAGTCTCTGAATGATGCGATACACTCCTTTACTCACAGTTCGACGAAAGAATAGGATGAGTGTAAATGGCTGCAAGGCAGTTTTCACTGTAGCAGCCCTTGGCATCAAGAACGACAGAAGAGTCTCTAACGGGTGCAGCCATTTATTTCCTCACCACATACGGCTCATTTTCTGGATATTGAGCACCGTGAAAATTATAAAATAAGAAAAAATTGATAACTGTACAGTCCTTTTGAACTATAACAATGAGTAATAACAACAATGAGCTTAAGTTAATTCAGGTAAGTTCAAACAAGTAATTCTGAGATATACAGTCACAGATTAAATAAAACAAAAGGGGTTACTTCAAACAGCATCAAGGGATTACACAGTTCGCTTAAATAAAATATAACAACAGATCACCTCTCATCACATACCTCAGTCCGCTTGCCAAGGGTGCAAACTCCGGTAAACACTTAAACACTTCGGCCCGTTTCTCATGGGGTGCTGCTAGCTTGCATGACACACATGTCTAGCTAAAAAATAGCACATGGATGTAAGTAACGTAAGTAAAGATAAAAGGTTTTCAGATAGCTCACAATACAAACGCAGCAACATACCTTACATTAGAAACACACTTATCATACTTATCAAAGTATTATCGTAACATACATGGACTTTGTATAACTTATTCCTGCCGTAACAGACCGCTCCATACACGTTACGGGGCATGCCTCTGAGCACATCTGTCCTTAGTGCGACTGCGCATACAGTTCCAACAACCCCCGCAAGGATGACTTATGGTACAGATCAGCGGTTCATTACAGGTAACATGACCAAATTAAGGATATCTGCCCTCTCTGACATCATACAGATCCAAGAATAAAGAGAAGTCTTAGAAACCATGTGTTTAATAGACTAATTTACTTTTTCTTTCATCTGGTTAGAAGATCATCTAACACAAATGTGTTAGAGGTTTTCCAATCTGGTTTTAAACCCTTTCATAGCACTGAATCAGCCCTTTTTCACCAAATTTCCCCTTGTGGGACAATTAAAGGATTATTGTATTGTTGTATTCTTTTAAAAGTTTTTAATGACATATTTTTAGCGACTGAAGCTGGGGACTGTGTTGTTCTTGTGCTTTTAGATTTGACAGCTGTGTTTGATACCGTGGAATATGCCATTTTATTCTCTTGTTTGGAGCACTGGGTGGGCATTAGGGGCACAGCACTGGAGTGGTTCAGGTCCTACTTGGCGGGGCGAACTTTTTGTGTCAGTCTCGGTGACTATGTGTCGTCCTCCGCTCCCTTCTTGTGTGGTGTCCCACAGGGCTCAGTTCTAGGCCCCCTCCTCTTCTCTTTATATCTGCTTCCTCTTGGTTCTGTACTGAGAAAGCACGGTATTGCTTTCCACTTTTATGCTGATGACTGTCAGATCTATGTCCCTCTAAAGAAAAAAGGCAGATACCTTACACAGCCATTACTTCAGTGTCTCGATGACATTAAGGCTTGGATGTCTGTTAACTTTTTAAAATTCAATGATAAAAAGACAGAGGTGATGGTTTCTGGTAGCCCCACTGAGACCCCCAATGTGTATGTAGATTCCCTGGCCCAGTATGTTAAGCCAACTGTCACAAACCTGGGGTTCAAAGTGGACTGTGATCTGAAGTTTAATAATCAAATTAAGGCAGTGGTAAAATCTAGCTTCTTTCACCTCAGGCAGCTGGCAAAAATAAAGCCAATTCTTTCACAGCAGCACTTTGAGACAGTGATCCACGCCTTTGTTAGCACTCGGATGGATTACTGTAATGCACTTTATATTGGGGTCAGCGCATCATATATTAGTCATCTACAGAGGTTGCAAAATGCCGCAGCTCGTCTTTTAACTGGCACTCGAAAGTTTGAGCACATTTCCCCTCTTTTAGCTTCACTTCACTGGCTGCCCATTTCTTTTAGGATTCATTTTAAAATTCTTTCTTCTTAAAATGCTTTTAAAGCTCTCCATAGCCCAGGCCCATCTCATCTCTCTGAGCTGCTACAGCCTTACACACCCACCCGCTCTCTCAGGTCAGCTGATCAGCTGCTCCTGAATGTACCCAGGACTGGGCGTAAACTTAGAGGATATTGTGCTTTTGCTGTAGCAGCTCCAAAACTGTGGCACGAGCTTCCTTTAGAGATTAGACAGGCCAGTTCTTTATCTATTTTTAAGTCACTCTTGAAAACCCACCTCTTTACCCTGGCCTTTGACACCACGTGAGATGTTGGTTTTTATTTTTATTTCAGTTGTTTTTAGGTGATTCGATGCTGTTTTATCTTGTTTTTGTTTTAATATAGGGCTGTTTTAATTTTATGTATTATGTGTTTTATTTATTTATTTTTGCTGTTTTCTGTTATTCTATTGTTTTAACTTATTTTCTGTACAGCACTTTGTTCCTGTGCTGGGTATTTTAAAGTGCTTTATAAATAAAATTGGACTGGATTGGATTGGACCATTATTCACAACTTGGCTCTTCACTCTTGTTGAGAGTTGTTTCTGTGTATCCCAGATACTGAAGCTGAGAGATGAGAAAACTGTCAGGCATCTCAAACCACATTCTGATACATCTGTCCTCTTGCTCAATTGTCCACCAATCCTCCCACTTGTGTTTCCATTCTTGTTAGATCACTTTGTACTGTTGCAAACTGCATGAAATCTTTAGCGTTTCTTTGTCAATTTCCTGTATGGATTAGCCTTTCTTCCGAAGAATATGATTTCGCTGACAAATGTCAGATAAAAACAGGCACAACCAAGATGGCTGATGCACTGTTACTCAATTAGCCAAATCTAACAACACAGCAGTTTTTGGCTGTGCAAACATAATTAGAAAATGTTGCGCCCAATGAACAATCCGTCTTTTTGTGTTATAAACTTATTTTAATACCAACAAAAGTTTTTGAAAAGAAATAGAAACAAAACTATAAGTCCTTCAAACTTAAAGACGTTTTTGGTACACAGCCTGAAAAGGATACTAACAACCACAAGAAATCCCTTATTCATTTTTAGTTGGATGGTAATATCCATCACTACTGGAACTTTATTAGGTATACCCTTCTAGTACTCTAGTGTTTCATCCCACATTGGACTGGTTCTTATATAGCGTTTTTCTAGTTTACCTGATCACAAAAAGGTCTTTATACAATTGCCTCATTCACACCCATTTAGGCAACCACTTTCTACTGCTTTCTATCTGACATTCACACACTTCATATCTCCTGAGCTACAGCCACACTACAGACACACTACAGACAGTTCTGATTTTGCCTTCAGAACAGCCGTTATTCTTTGTTTCATCTTTATGTTGATTCAACAAGATGTTGAATCCTCAGAGATTTTGCTCCAGTTGACATGATTACATCACACAGTTGTTGCACATCCCTGTGAATCTCCTGCTTCACTACATCCCAAAGGTGCTCTATTAAATGAAAATCTCATTTCTGTGGAGGCCATTTAAGTACAATGAACTCATTGTAATGTCCAAGAAACTGGTGTAAGATGATTTCAGCTTGTTGTTATCGTTCTGGAAGCAGCCATCAGAAGATGGGTACACTGTGGTCATAAAGGGATGGGCATGATCAGCAATGATAATCAAGCAGGCTCTGGAGTTTAAATGACATTATTAAGTTGGTACAATGAGGCCCATGGTGTGCTGAGAAACTATCCCTCACATTACATCACTACCAGCAGTCTAAACCGTTGACATATGGTAAGATGGATCTATGCTTTCATGTTGCTTATGCAAAATTCTGACTCTACCAACTAAATGTCAAGGGCAGAAAATGAGACTCATCAGGCTAGGCAACATTTTTCCAATCTTCTATTGTCCAGTTTTCATAGGCCCATGCTAATTATAAGGCTCAGTTTCCCTTTTCTTAGCAGATGGGTACACTATCGTCAAAGGGATGGGCATGGTCAGCAACAATACTCCGGGAGGGTGTGGTGTTTAAGCAATCCTCATCTGTTACTAAGGGGCCTAGAGTGTGCTGAGAAAATACCCCCACACCATTACACCAGCAGCAGCCTGAACCGTTGATATAGCCTCAGTTTCCTGTTCCTAGCTGACAGGATGGGCACCAGGTGTGTTCTTCTACTGCTGTAGCCCATCTGCTTCAAGCTTTAACATTAACTTTTAACAGGAGGTTATTTGACTGTTTTGGCCCTTTCTTTTATCTCGTTCTATGGGCAAACTGCTGCCACGCACTGGATATTTTCTTTTCTTTTGAACCTTCATTGTTTGTCAACTCTGGTTGTGTGTCCCAGTAGATCACAGTAATGGGTTTTCCTCCAATCCATAATGATATGTTATTGCTCTGTGAACAGAGGGACACCGTGTTCCCTTGGCATAAAAGTCCAAAACAAAAAAAACAAGCTTCTGTCAATAATCTGTCACGTCTCAGAATGAAGCCAAAATGCAAAAAAAAAAAAAAAAAGAAAAATTTTTTTTTTGGAAAGTGAAGAGAGAATGCTGATTGTATTTGTAGTTTTTCCTTTGTGATAAATATTGTGATCCCAACAAGATTTTTCTTTGACGCAGGAATGATTTGAAAGAATTTGCTTCAGTTGCACCTAGAAACACTGAGTTTACACCACTAACAGATATGACGTATTTCCTTTTTTTTAGGAAGGTTTGGGCTGGGTCTCTTTACAACACAGCATCATGAAACTTACTCTGACCTTACATTATTATTAAAGTTCTAATGTGCACATAATAGAGAGCTGAAATTAGTTACGTTATAGTAAATAAGAAGAAAATCAGCATACAGACTGACCTGAATAATTGCATTTTATCATTGTTTTGTTTGCTGGTCACTGTCTAGCTCTGTTGCCTCACAGAAACAGGGTCCTGGGTTCGTATGTACGAGTTGGCCGGGACCTTTCTGTGCGGAGTCTCTCCCCTGTTCTCTCTGTGGATTCTGTCAAGGCACTCCAGCCTGCTCCCTCCAATGTTAACTAGTGATTCAAAATTGGCAATTGAGCGTGAATATCTCTCTGTGGTAACTCAGATGGTATTGCATAATGGATTAAAATTTAATGATATGCTTCTGTACTTCCATCAGTTTTCATGAGATCCTCAAAACCACTGGCTGAAGTCTGTACCCAAACTACTTGAGAGCCATTCTCCAGAGGCATTCTATTGTACAATCACCCTTACACCGAGACCATTTCTGATGAGGTTTCAGTAAACTAAAAGCCTAAATGCAGCTCTCAGGTCCTGTGTCAGGTCTTTGCTGGATTTCTTACTATTTCTTAAGGACATGAATTTCACATGCTGTTCATCTGCTTTATGATCACTGCTTCTTTTGCACTTCACATTTGTCCAATTTCCTCTTTTAAAAAAAGAACAACAAAAAACCACACTGCGCAACACTCTACACCTTGCCAAGGTGTGCAGTGTTTTGATAAAATGCACACACACACACACACACATAAAAAAGGAAAAAGGAAATTTCTAGCTCATTGGAAGCAAGATATAAAGAAATGCATAGTACTCTGTGCTATAATAATCCAGTACTATGCTAGTGCTGGATTATATTAATCTGCCAATTCTAATACAGTCCTTCACCAGAGGATGTGACTGTGTTCCTGCCTTAGAAACAAATCGTTTTTGGTAAGAAGTACCTCGAACGATCCTTTACCTTTTTTGTTTCCTAAAGAACAAAGTGACAGACTAGGTCACATGCAAATATAAGGAAGGAACCTCAACTGTTTCACATTTACTGTCAACAGTGTGTCAGTTTGAAACCTAACTACTCAATACATTTCATAGAAGAAGAGTGGAAATACTAAATACTTGGGTAACCAGTCTAAAAGTGGCATTGAAAAAAAATAAAGGCAAGGCACAAGGCAAAGACCGATCAGATTAATGGCAGTTTAACTTGGAACTAGGTTCAAAACAATGGTGCACCAATGGATTACAGACCAGGACAGATGTTCTGCTTGCTTAATTATCAATGATTTATTAATGATTCAAAATTGAGTTATATTGGTCATACTGGTCAGAGTATGCTTTATAATATGTTAATATGGTATAATTTAATTTACATTAAACATGACCAGGAGGAGGAGTTGGCTGTCCGACTGGGGTCTGGAGTGTGGGGGCCTCCCTGCTGCTGCGGAGTCGGGGCGGTCTGCTTCTCCCCACCGCAGGGAAAAGGGTAACACCACCTGGGTCTGGGTGCAGTTTCCCCCTCCAGGGGCAAGGGTACCTAGACCCGGTTCTTGGAGTACTGTTGGGGAGTGTGATTGTGTGTACAGTGTCTCTCTATGACTGTCTCCACATTGGTTGAGTGTTGAGTAATTGCATATGAGAGCATGAGGGTGGGAATGGATGTCTGTATCTGTGTGTGCCTGTATGTCTGTGTCCATATGTCAGGTTGGGTATCAGACACTACCTCTCTGAGGACATCTCAGGCCCTCTAAGGTATGGAGGCCTATCTCCCCCCACCACTTCCCCTGCCGGTGGCAGACGCCCTCAGACATCGGTGCGTTGGTGGTTCTTTGTGTGGGCGCCCAGGTACACACCGGCTCACTCCTTGGTGGCTGCTTATCGGGGCCTGGAGCCTGGGGCTCGCTTGGGCCACTTTGGGGGTGGGGTGCCCTCAGCCTCTCGGCCTGGGGCTCGGTCACTCTGGCACAGCTGGCTGCCGGCGGAGCTCATGGGCACGTCACTGCAACCCCCCTGGCTTCTGCCCCGCGGCTGCTGAGGGACCCCTCATCTGGGACTCTCCTTAGCTCTTTCTGGGATAGTGGCGCGGCTGCCCCTCTGTTGGTCTTCTTTGGTCTCTTGTGTTCTGGGGGCCTCTGGATGTCTGGAGTCTTGATCTCCTCCATACCTGCTTCATGCCCTGGAGGACGGGGCTGTGGCCCCCCACACCCTCTAGCAGATCTTTACATGAAGGAACCTTTTAAAAACAAACGCGTCCATGCTCACAGGTGTACACACGGGTGCTCACACACACAAACTACACCCTTTTTGGCTCCTACCTCAAAGCACACTGTGCGCTGTCGATATTACGTGCTGCACAATAATGTTTAATATTTAGTATTTACTGTTATATTCCCATATATCATCGCGATGTTGTTTATTGTATTGCTCTCCTTTTCTTCTGCTTGTTTTCTTTTTTATTTCTCAACAGGTGATCCAGGTGATTGATATATGTATTTTTTCTCTGCTTATTTTGTTGGTTTTTGGTTTTTTGCCCTTTATCCCCGTCCCTCTTCTCCGCAGTTTTTCCCCCTCTTCCTTTCTCCCTTTTCTTTTCCTTATTCAAGTCTGTCCCGTATCTAGCAAGTGAAAATAAAAAATAAATAAAATAAACAATAAAAGGTGAATCAAATAGACCATTACGGCAAGGCTGGGATGGTCAATTTGGTAAAGTAAATCCGTTGGGCATCTTTCCTCGCCTTTGGACAATAATTCTGATGGCAAAAGAACCAAACGGGACAGGCAAAAAAAAGAGAAAAAAATACATTAAACATGACCTCCATGAGTGAAAGAAATTTGTTTTTAGACAGAGTAGAGAACACATACTCAGTTAGTTATGTAAAAATACTTTGGTAACTATGGGAATTCTTGTGCCATTGTTACGAAAGAAGGTAACTGAACATAAGAAAGTCACATCAATAGCAGCTCATTATGCCACCTGCTCTAACCCTGCAAGACTCTTGGAATTGATGGTCTATGCATGATTTGGCTGCTTAAATTGTGCACTAAAATGGTGAGTCTCTGTCTTACATGTCACATTACATCCTGCAGCTCCTCGCACTGAAACTGAAACATTGTGACAGATGTAGTTCTTGTATTTTAAGAAGGAGTCTTTGCTTTTCAAGTACAAGTAAATTAATCCATAATTTTAAAGTCAGCCTATGCCTTTCCTCATTTTCTGGTGTATGTAGTTCAAGTTCAAGTTCAAATTTCTTTATATAGCACTTTTAAAACAACAGGTGTTGACCAAAGTACTGTACAATAAAATGGACAAGGCAATAAACATAAAAAAACACAATAGTGTTTTAGAAGAGAATAAAAACATTAAAAAGGGAATAAAATCATTAAAAAGAGAATAAAATCATAAAAAAGAATAATAGTAACAAACTCATGATGAACCAAAAGCCAGAGAATAAAAATGGGTCTTTAGACGATTTTTAAAAGTATCCAGTGTTGGGGAGGATCTGATAGTATGTACACACTGTTAAGAGTGGTGGTTGCTCATACTAAACATAACCAAATAATCACATTATGTGGTCAGTGGCAAGTAATTCCTGTGAGTTAAAACTTGAGTCTACACAAACACAGAAGCCCCATTCACCGGTTGTTTAAAGCCATGTATATGAGGGGCAGCGAATCAGAAAAAAGTCAGCTTAAGGAACAGGTTTTGTTAAAAGGAGAGGTTTGTTTTTGGCTTGTTCACCAAGGCTCAGCAAAGAAAAACAAGGATTAATCAACAGTTATAAAGGCAGAAAAGGCCATAAAGTATCCTGAGCACCCATTTCAGTGAGTATGGAAAATGCATTCCCCGTGTTATTGTAGGGTCTTTATCATACAATATTTTCACCTTACAATATTTGATAATATTCTTCTTGTGATACAGAAGAGAGGACAGTGTTTAACACTTGCAGTGGTTTTTCATGGTTATATAATCAATCCCGTTTTCTTAAATTATCTTGCCATTTTTACTTTCAATAAAATGTATTTCAATTATTAAATATATAAGTGAAAACTCACTTAATAAACCTTAACGCGCAACCTTCAGACAATGATAAAGTTAAAGAGGAAAATGACTGAAAGAAACAAAGCAGAATGGTGACGAGGTGAGTGAGGCCGGACCAGATACAGACGGAGTGGGGTTCTCAGCAATGGCACGCACTCATACACCAAGATTATCAAAGTAAAATAGGAGCCAGACATCAAATTTCCTGAGCAAGGACTTGCTTTCATGTGTGCGTGTCTGTTTGTGTGTGTCCTTCATCACTCAGTATAACACAAAGTGTATAGGGTTTGACCAAGAGCCATAAGACTAAAATAAGATAATGCATTCCAAACACTCTTGTGTTTCAGGGTTTATGGTGAACGAGCTGTCAACAACTATTTTCCCTGATTCATGTTGAGGTAAGGAGGTGTGGAGTCGCTAGTAGTTGCACCATTTTGGGGGCCTTAAACTTTTTTTGTTTTTTGTTTTTTTATTGACATTTAGGAATCACTGTACAATACCATCAACTCCAACAATTTGCCACTACATCTATTTTTCTTTTTTCTGTATTTAAACAACTAAAATATCCAAGAAGAAAAAAAAAAAGAAAAGAAAAGAAAGAAAATAGAAAAAGAAGCAAAGCAGAAAAAAAGAAAAAAATACAAAAGGCATGTAGGGAGTGTGTTTTTGTTTCCATTAATATAACTAATATTTCCTCTAGTCTTCTAGTAGTTAACATCGTCAAAATCAAAAACTGGCCTGCGTTTTTTAATGTAGTCCATCCATTTCTTCCATCGTGATACAAACAGGTCCCTTTTGTAGTTTTTCAATGACAGCAGACGTGTCATTAGTGCTCAAACATGTTCCTTAACATTAAAATGAGTTCACAGTACTAAAACGGCCTCCACAGTCCACAGATCTTACTGAAATAGAAACTTTGGGATGTGGTAGAATTGAAGAGTTGCATTACCACTGCGCAGTCAACAAATCTGTGTGATGTTGTCATGTCAATATGGAGTAAAATCTAATTTACAACTAATCTTTTCAATAAAGCCCATTAGCCATTGGAAATTTCAGTGCTGCTTGTGTTTCAGCCACAATGACTGCAGGGATGTCTGGCTCTAGTTTCCAATTCTTAATAAACTCTTGCCTATGGCTTTTAAAGCTGCTTGTCCACAGCAGTGGCCATACCTGGGACACCGGCTCACAAGCTAAACTAGGGCAAGAGTACAATACAGGTCTCGATTATTATGATCCTCATGTTTGATTTGGCCAAGATTTTACACCAGATGCACTTCCTGATTCAACCCTTCCTATTTGCCCGGCACAACGTTACACTGACTTGTGTTATTCTTATGGGTTCCGGGGAACACGAGCCAGTGTGAAGAGTTGATGATGTTAAGATGTGATCAGGATGGCCTGGATTAGACATGAGCACACCAAAGGGACAACTCAGGCTGAATGGTTTGGAGACAAAATTAGGCAGGCAAGACGGAGATGGTTTGGACATGTGCAGAGGAGGGATAGTGAATATTGGACAAAGGATGTTAAAGATGGAGTTTTGAGACAGGAGAAAGGAGGCAGATCTGAGAGGAGGTTCATGGATGAAATGAAGAAGCACATGCAGAGGATTGGTGTGTCAGAAAAAGATCCTAGAGATATGATCCACTGTAGCAACCCCTATCATATTGAGTTGATAAGGTATGCTGCCGCTGTTTCTGTGTAGTTCCTGGCACTTTCTCAGCTTTAATTTGGGACTTTCAGAAGAATGTAACACTTTTTAGACCAAATAAATTTTTTATCCTTTTAAATTTACACCATCTATTAACGTTAGAGACGGGCAGGACTGATAACATTTGCTTCCTATCTCCCACATTAACGTTAATGATGACAGATGGCTAATGTTCCGCTAGATAATTGTTAACAGTAAATTGGTTGATGTTGACTTGTGTGCTGCTCAGACCAACATTTACTTTCAATGTTGTTGAAACAGAAGCTTTGCTGAACACATATTATTCCTCAGAAAGTGTTTTTCAATGCTGTGACCGCCATGAACTGTTGATGTGTTCAGCTGCTAGTGAGGGGAGGAGCTGTGTGCTAGTCTATCTGCAGCAGTGCTGTGTGAATTTGTGTGGCAGTTGGAGGAGGCAATTTTCATTATAGATACTGTTGCAAATATGATTCTAATCTTATAGTAGTTTTCAGCATTGATTCATTTCTGAATATCTTTTTTCTAGCAAACTTATTCAAACCGTTACCCAGACATTATCTAATGATGGCTACACCATTGTTGCAATGTTGCAATGTTTCACACCCTTTACTGGTCCAGATGCAAGACTGGGTGGGGATGTTCGAACACAGGAAAATGTGAAAGGGGAACATCATACCAAGAATTCACACTTCCGTTGAAGAGACTTTAAGAAATGCTGCTTCAGTGCTCTCTCATAATTGTAATATGAGTCACATATGATTCACTGAATTTGACAGATTGCAAGTTTCCAGTGCTGTTTTTGCATGTGGCAAAATGAATACAGATAAAGCATGTGTCTGTGAAGGTTCTCAGTCATCCAGGTCATCATAGTCTAAGGATGACACGATAAACCATGTTTTTATCAACTGTGTATTTATAGAATATGGAAACAGTTTTAAAGTTTGATACGTATTTCTAGATTGTCGTAATAAAAGTTTTCTTCTAATTACATTTTTATGTGTTTCAAATTGTAACAATTTTAAGTTTTCAATTTGGTTTCCCCATTTTCAAAAAATATAAATCAAGAGTAAAAGGTCTAAAATCAATCCTGTGGCTGGAATTGGTCAAAATGGTCAAATTGGTGACCAATTTGAAAAGGAAAGTGGCTATAATGGGATTGTTGAAATTAAAGGCTCCACAGGGACAAACACATGAATTTTGGTACTTTGTATCCACTTTGAAATATTTTACAGTCATCTTCTGCACTCGTAATAAAAAAAAACGTAACAAATAAAGTTCTTAGTTTTTGAAACAAGAACCTGACCCTGTCCTTACATGTTATTACTAAACTGTATGTGGTTTAGAATAATTAATGCCAGTGCATCATAAATTAGTGCTCAAAGTACAGTTCTTTGCTCACTTTATCTGTCAGTATGGCCTCGTGCTCCTCATCCCTGAGCCACACCGATGTGCCAGCAATAATCCAACATTTAATCTCCACTGAGCTTTGCTTTCTTTTTTTGGTGCATAATCACATAATTTCATCATGTTTGCAATTTTGCAAGTAGCTTTAATTGCTGTACAAGAAAGTTTCACTGGGTTTAAAAGTCAGATCCAACTCTTAATAGTGAAAACTATCTCAGTGGACTCCTACATTAAGTTAAGAGGCATAAGTGGACCACCATGACCAGCTTGCTTCCCTTTACTAACTATATTCTATTTTAATGAATTGATATTTGTTATTTTAAAAAAATCAGGCTACCAACTTTTCTCATTCTTTAACACAACTTATGGGAAAACCTTTGCTGTTTGTTTGTTTATCACAGAAAGGCCATCTTAGCTCGATCTACTGGACACTCTGCAATATCCCATAAAATTTTCCATTTATTATTTTCCACCTGCGCCTACATTCCAAGGTCAAATGAGAGGCGGGAAAGAGACTGCAGGGGGGGAATCATGTTGTTATATACTTGATAACAGCATTCCTGGAGCCTTTGCTTTGATAATTTAATATGGTCCTGACTTCCTCAATAAAGACAATTTAAGTTGATCACTTAAAATCAACCACATACACAGACACAAGTACATAGAAGAAGAAGAAGAAGAAGAAGCACGTCAGGAGAAAAGCTATTTAGAGCAAAGTATTTTTATGTTTGGCGTGCCTGCTCACAAACCGTTTCAGAACTGAACTTCCTTCTTTCTCTTTCTCACAAAAAATGATTCACTGTATAGTAAATCATCACCATAAATGGTACTCGCCCTTCTTATCAAGTGAAGTGCCAGCTTTTGTCGTGCCCCATTTTCCTCTTGCTGTGTCTTGCGAATTCCCTTTTTTAAATATCAGATTGGAATATTTATAATATATTAATTTGAAACTGAGGGACAAAGGAACATCTTAGCATTAAGATAAAGCAGACAATACACCATGCACTTAAAATAGCACGATTTCAACAGTTTACATCGCGTGGAAATTGTCACCTTCCTGTTTATGATACCACCAACAGCTTTGTCACAGCCATGTGCTTTTACTGAACATAAGACTACAGAAATGTTAACTGTGTACTCACTATAAGAAGTCTGATCTCTAATCATGTGGCATGTTTTCTTGATACTTATAGTATTTCAAAGGATAAAGAACAAAATACACAATATCTGACAGGAACTGTATTCACTTCAAAGTAAGAGTCATTTTTGTGAGATCAGGGGATATGGTTGCTAAGACACAGCTAGACACTAATAAAACATTTGCATGGACGTGCAATGTGACACCGTGAAACCCAGCAAAAGTAAAGAAAAACAATTAAAGGGAAAGTAGTTTCTCAGAGTAGTGGAACATCACATTACAACAACAACAATGGGTCAAATGAAGTGATTTTGAAGCTTGCAAAAGTGAAAGAAAAACACGTGCTTTTGAAAGGGTTAAAGTGCAAAACACTGCTGTCATTACCTAAAACCTGCACTGGAGATCCCAGCTGATAAAAGCAGTGAGAGGGACCACTTTGAGTCAGCAGTAACTTTCAGTAACAGTTGAGGACGAATAGCTTGGGAGAATCACATCATCAACCAAAGCACAAAAATAAAGTGCAAGAACCCAAAAAATGTGCATATTTAATACCATATGCTGTCCTGCCTGTGCAGATTGTACATCTGTTACTAGACTGAACATGTGAAGTGTTGGTAAACCTGACAGAAAACGCTTAAATTTGTCAAAACTGTCAAATAATGTAGCACATGTGCAAAGTTTTTACTATAAAGTGATCAGTTACAAGGTACTACTATGAATTATCCCTCACCCATGGCACAGATCGTTACTATAAATCCACATTTACACACTTTTACAGTGTCATCACAAAGGCCCAGGTTTGTTTTAATCAGTACTACATATATCTGGGTGTGTTTGATCACAGCCAATACACTCCACCAAACAAAGGTGGCAGAGGAAAGGCGAATTTGTGAGAGAAGATTACATCAGGCCAAACGCGCCATTAACAGGGAGAGGTTGGCATCATGAAAACTTTGAATAGTAAGTGCTGACACCTAGTGGTTACACATTACATTACAACCAAGTAGACGGTTCGTCTGTGAAGGGAAATAAACCACAAGGTGGCACAATGTGACAGCAATAAACGTGTTTGCCACAAAGCTGTTGAAACACATGCTGTCACATTGTAAAATATACGCCTAAAAAGTTACTCTGGTTTATTTTTGTTTTGTTTTAACCCATGAGCAACCCCACCAGCAGATACAAATACTGTGGCAGTGCTGCAAGGAAGGCTGTCTTTGCTAATTTGAAGATTTAGCAAATAAACAACAGAAAATACAAAACTGTGTGAACAAGCAAAATAGTTCCATTAGTTCATAGATCTTAGTTCATAGGTGTTGCTTTCTTTTTCTCCCCCAGAAGTAATTGGGTGCATATAGATGACATAGATATCTAAGCTCAATCACTGCATGAGGAGGTGCTTATCTGGCTTCAGGACTTGGACACGCTGCAAGATTTTAACAGAGTTTTCCCAAAGTCACTTCAGAGATTTTTCCAATGGTATGCTTTGTAACCTGAGATTCTAGACACGACAAGAAAGGTTTTGACTCAGGACTGCTATAAATTTTTACATTACTTGCTCTCTATAATGACTCTCTGTGAGTCATTAAGTGATTGAATGTCCATCTGGTCAGTTTACCATAAAAGCAACTTAGTTTATTTGGCAGCATCCCCACCTTGGGAATGTTCAGTGCTGCAGAAACTTTTTCATGTACTTATATGTGCATCATTGGTTTTTTTCCCCTCTGACATACATTATCAAATGCAAAATCTTAAGTCCCAGTCACACAGAGCTGAAGACCAATGCACAAACCCCTTGAAATCCTTGAAATCTCTGCAACCTCTACTCTCTAAATGCGCAATGAGTAAGAATATTAAAAACAACCAATCATCTACATCCAACAATAAGGTGCTGGCAAGGACATGTGGTTATATAGTATGAAGCACATTTTGTTGCAATTAATCAGAAAATTAGGTTTAGGGTTTAAATCTTTCCTTATCCAGTATCACACACATTCAGAAGGGACACTGTACAACAGTGAATTTAAAAATTAAAAAAGACAAAAGTACAAATCATAGTTTAGGTGAGCCTCCAGGACTGTGCAGGAGGAAAGAGGAAACTGTAACAGTGCTTCCAAACAGAAACAAGAGCCATAAAAGTGCATTGTCTGAGCAAGTGTTTGGTTACATTTTACTATTCATTTTTGACATTTGTTCAAGATAATTTGGAAGTAACTAGGATCATAATAGCAGAGATTGTGAGATTGTACTACATTCATAAAATATTTTCATGTAAAAACACTGATAAGCACCGTGGAGGGTTTCTTTACCAACAGCAGGAGGTAGTTATGCCGGCAGTCTATTCAGATCACGTGGTTACACTGTCGTGAGGGCGATAACCGAAACGGCCGAGATGACCTGTGTAAAATGTTGCTATTGTTTCCTTGCCTTCATTGTGTTTCTACATTAAACAAATTGAGTTATCCGTGATCCTATCAGGTATCATGTCAATAGTGAAGCCCTAAAATCTGTCATGTGTTTTACACGTGACTATGACGAGCTAATGGAGCTGAAATGTCATCAAATAAAATCCAACTCTTTTAATCATACACCACAATACGTGCAACAGAATCTGACAACTTGCTGTTGTTTGGTCTGTTTGACACAGCTTAGATTCTAAGCTGTATTAAATTCAAAATGATTCAAAATGATATTCTCACATGTTTGGGCTTTTTACATGAAAACTCAGTAAAACATCAAAGGATATCAAAATCTAAAGGGATTAGCATCCCCTAATGTTCAGGCAACAGTGTGTTCCAGCTCTGTGAAGGGCACTCGGGATGTTAACAGAAGCTATTGCATTGAACAACGATAATGAATCTCATAACTATGAGAAAAGGAAAAAGGTTAAGGTAGTTATCAGTCATCACTGTACTTTCAAGTACAGGCTGACAAAGGTTCTGTCTGATTTAAAAAAACAGATTGGATTCAAGATGAGCTTGAACATTCATGTGAGTATTTTTTAACAAAATATTTTAGGAAATGTCCCTTCTTTGGTTTTTACACGTAAGCTTTTGCAAGAATTTACTTAATCCTTGTAAAAGAAACCCACTTATTTATCTAGTAATATATAAATGACTGTGACCCTGAATGCACAATTTCACTAGTGTGAATGTAGAGATAGTCGGTATAAGATGTAAAGATTATTATGCACAATAGCTCAAGAACATTTAAAGCTGTGTAATTATTTTTTCCCCTGTAATCAACTTTGAGCATCAATATCAATAGTTTCATTAGAAACGACGCAGCAATTTAACTGCTTTGAATCCGAGTGACAAAAACAAGCACTGGAGGCTTGGATTTTCTTACATCTGTTTTCTGATGTTTTTCTGAGAAACTTTAAAAAGTGGATGGGGTAAGTTTTCATGGGTCATATCCCCATGTGGGGTAGATATCTGGTCCGAACATATTATGGCACATGAAAGTTCTAATTTATAACAACATTGTGATACCAACCTCATCGCTGCTCACTTATTTCCCAAAGGGTTCACCGCAGCAAATGGATCCACACATTTCATACAGCACAGTTCCTCATCCAACCCTTCCATTTATCCAGGCTTGGACTGGAAATAGGAGTACCTTAGCTTGTGACCCCCTGAGGTTAAATTTGTTTCCTCCCAGCCTTAAACTGGGGATTTTGGTGAATGTCTTAGCCACTACATCATAGAGACACTTCTTTGTTCTCAAATTTCAAGGATTTGAAAAAAAAATTCTTGATGCTGAACTCCTTCAGTAAAGTTGAGATCAGGCTCTGAGGAGGTCAGTCCACGGCTGATAGTGTTTTTCTATCATGGTACGTTTTTACTATATTGGCAGTACAGTATTTGGCATTAAAATGCCAATCAATGTCATCAGTTGTGATAAGATCCCTAACACCATGGGCTAAAATGCACCATGTTTTCTACTGACCTCCTCCATATATATACGTATATTGAGAAGGATTTGAACCAGAATCTTCAAATTTGGATTCATCTCTCCATTAGACCTGTTGCCACTGATTTTCTGTGTAATTTGGCAGACCTCAGGTTTTTTATTCTGATTCCCTCAATGAGCAGTACAAGGATTACCTGATGTGCCAGATGCATCTTTATGTCCTGTGTCAGATACTGCACAACATACCGAGATATCTCTAGGTTTTGGCTAAAAGTTGTTTGGAATTATACAAGGAATTACTCCTTTTCTGTTAACTTAAACTGTTTTATCATTAGATTCAACTGAGGAATTGGGAACAAATATGTTTTGTGACAGATTTTTAGAAAAACATTTCCTTATCTTTGAAGAAAAAAACCTGAAAGATCCTCAGAAATACTGGAGAGCTGTATTGCTCACGTCCAAACTATAAATAAGGTAATAAGTGAGCGCACAGTGCTGCACGTAACTTTGGGGTTATCTTGGACAATTCCCTGTCTTCAAACTGTTATGCCAGGAAGATAATTCATCTGACACTTTTTCATGCAAGGAACACTGATAAGTGTGTTCATATGTGTGTTATTTCCAAGGCAGAGTTGGATCAAATTGTTCATGCTTTTATCTTTTCTTACTCAAATTATTTAAACTCCCAATTTAACCGTCTCAACAAATCATCTTTATACTGCCAACTGCCCAAAATGCAGCTGCACATCTTTTAACTGATTCAAGGGGAAGGCCTCATATCTCCCAGATTCTAAAATCTATTCACTGGCTTCCTGTCAGTTTCATATTAACTATTAAAGCTTTGAATTGTAACACACCCCAGTACATCGCACAGCTTTTATCGACACACTCTTCCAACTGGTCCCTTAGGCCTTTGTTTGCTACTGCTGGTCCCATATAGTCACTTAAAACACATGGAGGTTGGGGGGTTTTGGGGTGGAGGCTCCAAAACTTTTTGACTAATTGTTCCCTTAATTTTGCTTCAGAAGGTTTTAAAAACAAACAAACAAAAAAAAGCTCTAGCTAAAGACACTTTGGGTAATCATATCTCTGGCCTTGTACCATTTAAGCATCAGTTTAGCCATTTTTCTTTTATTTAAGGTTGTTTTGGTGTCAGGCACTTTGTAAAAGACGCTTTATAATAAACTTTAATTAGAGACACTTGTTGGATCAGGCATACCCTTAACAACTTGCCTATGAACATTTAAATCTGCAACACTGAGCCTGCTAGTTAGGATTTTTTATTATGACTCATAAGGACCGACACGTTATCGGTTTCCTGATGCTCTCTGTGTAAAGACAGATACTCACTTTGGTGAACTGGCCTTGGAACATTGTGTGCAACATTGAAAAAAGAGCTTGACATTTTATTTTAATATAAGCACACATTTATACGATATTTGGAGAACAAGTCACTTGTTATAGTCACAATGCTTTACAAAGTTCACATGAGATTACTGCATTGGAAAACATGTTTATTTAAAAATGTACTGGAAGATGCTCTCTCATCTGAGATGAAGAGAAAGCAAGTTAAACTACAATTCAGGTTAGAATTTTTTTTTCTCCCCTGCCCAGTAAATCAATTACAATTTTCGTGTACAAAACAGAAACATTTTAATTAAATAAATTTTTTTTAAAAAAAGACGGCTTCCATTCTTTCTCATCGTTTTAGTTTCTATTGCATTTGAATGAATCATGTTATACACAGCATAAAGTCATTAATCTACATTTGTAATCATGTTTTTCCCCCTCTATCATTCACGCATGGCAATTTTAAACAATAAAGTGCTTTTTTTTTTAATTTAAAAAAAACAACCTTCTCTTCAATCAATCTAAGATACACTGAGACAATACCTGCAGCCCTCTTCAAGACAGTGGAATCTGACGGACACACGCACATTTACACACAAATACTCAATCCCACACACGAGTAGGCAATATTTTCACCTGGCTGTTTGTTCATTTATACAGTGTATGTTTACTCTGTGCTATGTATATGAAAAGGTCTCGAGCACACAGACTGACTGAGATTAATCGTTCTGTTAATTACTGCTAAGTTTAACTTAGTCATCTGATTCTTTTACCTATCCATCTTTTGTTTATGTGTGCCTCTTTTTTTTGAGGGGGTGGGTAGATTTGTTCAACAGCATCCACACTGACGGTAACTTGTTTCCATTTTGTTAAGAACAGTTAAGAATCAAGCTGGATACACACACACACACACACACACACACACACGTCTGTTTCTTCAAACCCTGTATTGTCCACTGTCAGTGAACATCTTGCCTCTTGTCTCATATGTGAGCCGTGAATTTCAGTCATTTACAGAGGACTCTCCATCAAGTATGTAGAACAGCTTTACTTCTTGAAAATCTGTTACACACACATTGTATCTGCTAAAGATTTAAAAAAAAAAAAAAAAAAAGAGGTTCATGCTGGATTCGTGTTTTTACTGCACTAACATTTTGAGAGGCTGTTGCAAAAGAGCCCACATGTTATGAACCCTACATAGTGTGCTATACAGTGTCAAACTACGGCGTAGAGCTGTCCTCATGCAAGAATTAGTCCTTCAGCCAGGACCAAATGATTGCCACGGCGCGACTGTCCACTGCATCGTGGCTGACAGCCACTCTTTGCGTTGTCATGGCCCATCTTTTTTGTCTTGCCCACATTATGAGACAAGGGCACCGTCTTACAGTCGAGAGGGAGCAAAGAATCTCATGGCGTTGATTTCTACTGTGCTTCGCTGTGTTTCGCTTGGGAAAAAAATACACGAGAGCAGAGTAAAAACGTTGATATCTCAATACACCGCTGATAACTGAGCAGGCAAAAACTGCAATAAAGTTTTTCAGCTTGCTGTGTTCATAGGCGATTCAGTGAGAAGCTCGAGTAATTTTCCTTCTTCTTCTGCCACGACGTGCAAATATGACCTTTGCCATACAATCCTGCTCACTGTGCTCTACGTTTCAGCAGCCCGGTCATAGGGCAGCAAAAATATTACATCACGGGCTGTGATGTGACTCTGACAGCCGACACTTGAAGAGCTGCGGTGATGAATAGCTTAACGGCATCTCTCTTAATGATCACAACGTCCATTAACAGTTAAGGAAGGCACGTAATGCTCTGAGAGTGCTCTCCAGTCACTAGATGAGATTTATGTCCTGCTGTTTTGAGTGACAGGCACTTGAACACCTTTCTGTCCTGTTGCTATGGATGCAAGAACAGAAAAGGCATATTAATCGTCATGCAGCAACAAATTACACCAAATGAAACAAGAAGTAACGCTGCTCACAACCAAGAAGAGTAAAAACAGGCATTTAACTAAAAAGAAACTCACCCAATCGGTATTTCTCTTTAGCCTCTGCTCTCTCTTTGGCATCAAAGTACCAGACTGTGATGGCATAGCTGCAAGAGACAAGAGGTAAAGGCTGAAATAAGAATAAAAGCTCATCTTTTTATGGACAAAGAACTATGGCTCAAAAAAAGGGGGGGGTGAAAGAAGAAAAAAAAAAGAGACATTGTCGGTGAATTTTATAAATTGATAAAGCAGGAACACAATGGTCGTAACAGTCACAATGTCACAAAAGAAACAAAGAAAAACTAAAGTCGACCAGGCCGCAGACGTCACGGGCAGCATAGGGTTAATTCCTGCTGTTTCTCATCTCTCCTGTGGGGCTGTATTGTTTATTCCTGTCTCTCATGTCTTTGCCTTTGCAGCACGAGTCCTGCAATCGAACCTTCCTCCCCACTCCCTCCCACCGACCTCCTCAGGAAACACATATTTCCTGCCTCCGGCCCCACCTCGCCCCCCAGCAGTCAAGACGCAGAGGAGAAGAGATGGGAGAGTAAAAGGCTATGTGTCACGTGACCTTGTAAACATGCAAACGCTTACATCGGTCTGTAAAGTGGGTCCGAATTATCTCGTGTGAGCATCAAGGAAACTTCAACCCATGTGAAACCCAGTTTTCTATACACACGTAATCAACTGTAGAAAGACAGCGACAATGACCACGCTGAAGTAAAATGAGAATAGAGAGAGGGAAGAGAAGGGAAAATATAAATTTAATCTTTTTTTAACCTGCTGGAATAGTTTTGATAAAAACATATATTGGTTTCTGCACATAAAGCCTAAACTGTATGTTAATTATGATGTACTTATAGAACTGAGCAACAGAAGACAGTTAGCTGCCAATAACCCACTGCATGATTTTACATGAATTAATATGCATGTGTTACTAACCGAGTTGAGTAGGCTGGCCTAACTTCATGTGGGTTCCTGCGGTCAGACCAGAAGATGAGCAGCCGGTCGAAGAGAGGTTCAACTTTGGCTACCACATTTTTGCCTTCAGGATAGATCTGCAGCAACCCACCTTGTTTCTACAAACAAGACAAATGCATAACAGAAACAGAAATACTTATTTCCAAAGTACATAATGTGAATCCCTGAGGGTTTACCCGTGTTACCAAATACAAAATTTCAATAATAATGCAATAACATTAGATGCACATATGAACTAATGATGATTAACTTTTTTTCTCATTTCAACTGAGTGAAACAAATAGTGGAAAAAATGTACCTTGGCATCCCAGTTCTTGTTTAAATAGTAGATACAGGTGATGCACCGTCCATCACCGTTAGGGTTGTCAATGTGGCGCACGTACCCTGCCCCGTTACCTGGGTAACAGGCAACCATGGCCTAAAAACAGAAGAAATGGGATTATTAGTTATAACTTGATACACCATTATGAAAAAAAACAGAGTTAACTTTTGATTTTTATTCTTCAGCCATATTTGCGACGTAGAGGCAGGACTGTTTGAAAGGTCGGCCACTAGCAGAAGATACGAGTGATGCAGTGCAGGAATGATGCAGCAACCCTCCTCCTCATCTCCTGCTCTAATCATCTCTCACATTTGGCTTTTCCACCCCTCTGCAGTAAACCACACCACCATATTATATTATTTATTTATATATACATATACATATACATACATATATTGCCTGTGGCTACAATGTAGCTTGCCACCACCAGTGTGTGAGCATGGGTAGATGACTGGTTGTGTAAAGCGCTTTGGGGTCCTTAGGGACTAGTAAAGCGCTATACAAATACAGGCCATTTAATATTTTCCAAAGTGTTATTAAGTGGGCAGCGCAGTAAAGCAAAGAAATATGTCAGAGTTCAGCAAAGAAACGATCTGCAAACAATGGTTTCACGCTGGTATTTCCCCTGCTTGACGTGTGAGAGAGAGCACTGCTTTCTCTGGGGAGACAGAGGGAACTGAGACCTGCGTGAAAAGTCCTTCGTTCAATGCACATTCCAGACGAGGGCCACTACAGGGCCACGTGGCTGTGAGCTAAAAAAATAGAGCTGTGCCAAAATATGATACATACAAGGCTGTGTGACATATCCTTCAGATTAACAGGGGCATATTTGTGCTTCAGTAACTTTCCAAACTGTCTCCTCTGGCTTTAAGTCTCCTCAATATATGAAAAATCTATAGCTAATTCACTTACTCACTGACATCAGCTTTTGCTAGCGGAGATTGTGGCTGATGCATTTGGCAGCGTGTAAAGTAACGATTTCATTATTATCTCTCCAGGTTGACAACAGAAGAAGATACTGTCATTGTCTTGACTTATACTGTTCTGCATGGGAAGCAAAGCTTACAATACGAGTCAGCGCATCACTTCAGCTCAGCTGAGCAATGCTATTATTCATTGCTAACAGCTTCTACAATGCCGCAGTATCGATTTAACTCAGCTGACGCTATCGTTTAAGTTCTTGTACTACAGTGTGCAACTTGTACCCTTAGGGAATGAAAGCCTGCTCACATAGATTTCTAAGACAAACACACCTGCTGTTTTTTGCTGTGTTGTTTGTGAAACTCAAAAGTGACTGTAACACTTTGTGTAGGAGAGCTTTGATGCATGCTTTCCTGCTCCTCTTGCTGGAGCTTGATTGTGTGACTCTGCTTGGCAACAACTGTCTGCTCTCATTACTGACCAGTGCTCAGAGTTAGCGCTCATTAACCTCTAGACCTCTTCTTCTCGACTCCAAGTGCCAAACGGTGTCCGTGTCAAAATGAGCAGACTAATTGTACAAAATGGAAAACTGATATTTGGGTGTGTTGTTTACGATCATCAGAAGTGTTGCTTTACTTAGAATTTATTTCAACAAACAGAAAAAGCTCCCAACAATCAGATGACCCCTATGAGCAAGTACTCGATGACAGTGGGAAGAGACAAAAACAACAACAACAACAACAACAACACCCTTTTACCAGGAACAAATTTCCAGGAGAACCAGGCACTCTCTTGGGTTATTTTGACTTTGATATCAAGGTCACCAGGATTAGAACTCGTCTTGAGATTTCTATTAGATGTACCAATGGCATTGTTTTCAAAACCATACGTCGCCTTGTTCGTGAGTTATTGCATTCACAAGATTTTTTATTTTATTTTATTTTTTTAAGAAAACCTGACCTCTGACCTTGAGGTCGGGATCAGTGAGATTCAAACCTGTCCGAGATTTTTAGTAGATAGACCTAAAGTATCTATTTGAAAATCCTAGGTGACTTCCTTTTTTAGTTATTGCATTTACAAGATTTTCAGAAAAATATGACCTCTGACTCTGACTTTGGGGTTGAGGTAACTGAAATTCAAACTTATCTATGACGTGCAGTAGACATACTTATGGCATCATTTCAAGCTCCTATGACGCCTCTAATTCTGTGAATTCTATCGCAGTCATAAACTAAGTTGTCCAAGCCACCTATCCAGTGAAGTGACAATAGCCCGTCAGCCTTTTACGGCTGAGGAGTAAAAAAAAAAGAGTTTGCCTTCTAATTGGTCATTTTCAGCTTTTTTTGAACATCTGATGGTTTGTTTTGATGTGCTAACCCTTAGGACCTCTACTTGTTGACTTGGCAACATCTTCATGCCAAACAGTGACAAGAAGAAGAAAATACCAGACAGGAGTCTACTTTTAGCACCCTGCTGTCACTGTCAAGTTCACATATTACCTTCTGCTGCTGACCTTGTACCACAGTGATAACAGCTGATCGGTCTTGTGGGGGTACGTGCCCTTTTGTGCAGACAAGAAGCTGCTCTGTTGTGCAAAGGATAAATATGCACTCTGTCATTAAACAGACAGCAAACTGTATAAAGGTATAGTTTGGTTTTGACTTAATTCAAAAAGGGAACTATTCAGGTTTAGAATACTTATGAGTATAATTTTTATAAGTAGTTTTATTTTAATGGCAGCTATCTTTGAAGCAGAGTGGATTCTGGTCGGCAGTTTGTGATCATCTGAATCGCGGCTATTGAGAATGGGAAAATGGCATACCAGACATTTTGATACTCAATGACAAATTTGATTTTTTTTAACAATGAGTGTAAATATTTTGGGTGTGCATGTATTCGAGGAAGTATGGTTTCCCAGCAAATAACCCTCTTTTCCCCCCAAAATGCCCACAAACTGTCTTAACAGCTGTAATTAACCACAATTAACATGTGATATGCCACACCAGGCATCTCAGCCCTAGCCCTGAAGCATAAACACATTAAACACACACAGATACACTGTGGCTATCAAAGCGTACACAAGAAGGGTATATAATTTAGAAGATGAGTTATTGTTTTATTTGTTTGTTTTTTTAACTTTAAACCCACCTGAGGTGAAAAAAAAAAAAAGTTTTCTAACACAACGATAGTATTCAAATAAGTTTCATATACATCCACATTGCATCAGTCTACACCTGTCAGTTGCATAGACACCCACAGACACACAATACTCGGTCAGCTAAACAGCACAAATTGATCCTATCTGTCATTTCTGGCCCTCCTCAGCTCTTCATCTCTGCCCTCAGTAAGTTCAAGTCTAACTGGCACCAACCACATGCCTGCCCGGGACCAGCATTAATGCTCTAATGGCAGCTCTGGGTAGATACCCAGGTGACGGGCAGGCAGGCAGAACAAGCTGTTCTGGAGGAGAACAAAAATAAACTCCAATGCCACATGCATATTCAGATAAAGGGAATGATGGTGGAGGTGGGGCTGGGTGAGGGGATGGCTGAACAAATACAGGCATTGCCGTTTGCCAAGGTGATCGAGTACAAGAGAGGGAAGGCATTTTTATGCGTGTGACGCACAGCAGCGAAAATGTTGCAAGTTGACTGTGATGACTCCAAACGCTAAGGAGAATTTCAGGAAGAAAAAGTTTTCATTCTGGGTTTTGGTGGTAGTTATGTTTCTATAAACATTTCAGGATTCGTTAACCTTCAAGTAAACTGTTTTAAAATCCTCTTTGAGTCATATTACTCATCTGCTGCAACAGATATAGACTGCACAGTTCGGTTACTCCTTACGATTGCAAACATTACTATTTTAAAGTCCCTTGCGGATCCCACAAGCCTTGTGCATGTCTCCCAAACTCTATGCTATGAAAACATAAGAGAAGTGTGTTAGCAGGCCAAAAGAAGTCCTCAAGCTCCACCACATTTTGCCGTGTGGCAGCCCTGAGCCCTTTCGGATGAATGGAAAACATGAATCAAAGTCAACAAGTCCTTGATGGTGAATGTTTGGAGCTGCTCAAGGACTCTTCGGTAAAACAAATGTTTTTCAATTCCACAGTTGAGACCTGCTGAGTCACTAACTGTCAAGCAGCACAGTATTTTTGCTCCATTTTCAAAACTGATTACTCACAAGCAGCCGGGAGAGCAGGAGATTTCATATAAGGCAGAAAAAGAGATTATTAATTTCTTCCAAATTGAGAATGAGATAAGAGCCCGGGTGAATAAAACGGAATAAGGCTGAACTGCTCTGCCACTCCCACCTCATATCTCTGCCGTCCTTCCAGTTTGATGTCACGGCCCGCTGCTTAGCCAGATTCACATCTAGTTTGCTGCTCATAAGCTGAAGGATGGTTTTAGAGTGTGTGAGAAGTGGCGTGACCTGGACTAGGTGAGTTCAAACAATAACTCTATAATTGTTCCCTAGCAGCATATATCTTCCTCTTTCCCTCGCCTAATTAAAAAAAAACAAAACAAATTTGTCATTAAGTTTACAAAATGTGAGCCTCTAAAGCTGAATCACATCAACACAGCACTATCACATTTAAAGACATTGCTGCATGACAAGATATAAATGGTTAGAAACACAATCAAATTCAAATATAATAAACAGCCTCTAGTGTTTACAGTATATTACTGGGGGTTGTGTGAACATAACACAAAGGAAACCAATAAAAAAAAAATAATGGTGAGATCATAGGCTGTGCCCTTATGAGTCAGTCACACTATAGCCACAGTTGCACTCATTATGTATGAGTCAGCCCTGAATATTAGCCTAAGCAACACAGTCAAACGACTATTTCTGTAGGTGTTAGCATTTGTATGTACACGATACACTATTTCTTTTTTTTAAATAAAAAATTAGCGCAGCGGTGCCTGGCAGCTCCACTTGCAGTGTCCACATATCATGCACCAAGCCTGGGTCCTTTAGAGTAGTGGACCTTGCATAACATCACATTAAGACGCATTCAAAATGATAGGTGAGCGTCCTTATAAACACCAACTTGTCATCAAAGGGAAATCAAATGTTATCTGTTAAAACTAAAATCTGGTTCTATTTATCATCTAGATTGTCCGAAAGGAAATTAAATTGATTTAAAAACTGAAAATCCAACCATTCATCCATCCATGCTAGGAACTCAGTGACTAGCCTGTGTGTTAGTATATGACTTCTGGCTCCTGCCTGCACGGTGGCACTGCTGAGCTCTAGGAGGGGCATCTAAGGACACTTTACTACAGAAGACAGACAGTCCTAATATGCCAAGCTTCTGCTGCATCGCCCTTTCTCGCTTACTCATCACTGTCTTCCCTTTACCCCCTGATCCACTGCACGTTCACATCTCCTCTAACCCATCTCTTATCTTTGAGACGTTCCCAGTATCACCTTGGGTCATGTAAACTACATTACCATTCCTTTTGTTAACACTATAATCCTTGCCCTCCCCCCCATATGTTCTCACAGGCAGCGAAACCGGCCTTCTGCTGACTAACAGTAGACAGGCTTGGGGGAAAAAAGTGCTACTTACTGCTGGTGCGGCATTATTTTGGGCATTGCCAGGCCCTCTTTTTCCTCTCCTCATCTCTTTCATACACAATGCGCAGCTCTACTCTGTATGGGCCTGTTACCAAGGTAACGGCAGGGAAATATTTTGCCCAAGTAGCAAATAAGGGGCTTGATAAGACGGGAAAGGAGAAAGGGAGTAAAGGACATGGGAAATGAAAATGTGGAGAAAATGAAAAGACGAGAAGACGAGCAGAACACCAAGAAGAAGAAAAAAAATACAAGTGCACTCTGGACAATGAGACGAGAGGACGTACCCCAAAGTACCCACACGGTGCCCCTTCCATGTATCTGTACTGCCTCTTTTCCTTTCCTTATCACTTCCTCTTTCTTTCATGCTCACTCCACAATTGCACCTATTGCAATGCTGTCTCTCGCACTAATCCACACAAACACCCCGTCAGGACATTTTGTACTATGCAGCACAGGCCTTTTCCTTTTATTTTTATGCACCAAGAGCGCAAAATGTGATTTTGGCCCGGGAACAACTGCCGTTTAGGTCTTGAACATTTTCACCAAGGGATCACTCGGTTTGTTATACCATCTAAGAGAGAATAAATGACCGAGTAGGTAAAAGTAAACACAACAATACATCCTTCACAATAAAACAGTGGGATCTAATGATCAACCAAGATGGACTCACTGTCCTCCTAATTTCATGGCACTGCAGAAACTGGAATCAGCACATTTTACATTTACAGCATTAAAGTTCTGCATTGAAGATTTGCATACTGCTTCCAGGGTTAAGTGTTTGCTATTTTGTTGTTGTTGTTGTTTTCAAGATCGAAGTAACACCTTCGATGCATTATTGACTTCAAAGATAAATCCACTTCTGTCATGAAAGTAAGCTGCAGCTTAAAGTGTCAAAAGATAAAGAGTGTTTTCTAACGTGAGACAGGCTACACGGCAGAATGCCATTCAACAGCAATGCACAAGACCGTACTGTTACCGTTTTTGCACTCTGAAGTGCAGGGATGGGGGTAATTGTGGAAAACTGGGCATGTGTTACCCTTACACAGCTCTGCTCAGGCATTACGTTAAAGTGGCTTCACTTTACTGAAGAAGCGCTGTCGGCCCAAGTCTAAGGGAGCAAAGGCGGCTGCAGTGAGATAAGCACAACAGACCTCGTTTAAACACCGTCTCAAACTGACGTAAATGGTAAGACGTGCATTTAGGGCAGGGTGCTATGTGCAGTTGAGCAGAGTTAGCAAGGTTGTGGAGGAAGCACTATGGAAATAGAGGTGAAAAAATAATCTCCATCCATCCATGTTTTATTATGTCAAACAACAAAACAGTTGTTTAATATGGTTTCAAGCAACTTTTTACATCTGTGTGTTATATTTTGCACAGACATAAAGATAAATGCTGGCTACTTTGCTACACCGCTGCAAAGACTTGTGTGGTTGCCAGCTTGCAGGCAACAGCTTTACAATGCAGAGCACTAATGTGTCTATTTTGTCAGATCAGATCACATTTGGTCAACATCAAGAGCCATCCTGGACGTCTTTTCCACATAAAAAAGGTTATGCATTTCAACAGGAGTAAAAAAAACAAAAAAACAAAGGGGGAAAAAACCCCAGCCTAGACTGGCGTGTAAAACACAGACAGGGGGGAGAGCATACAGTGCCCCTAACAGATATACACAGAGATAAACACATGGAAAAAGACTAACAAAGTTCAATTCTTTTTTTTTTCCTTTGCTCTTCTACAATGTTTTTCCAAACTATTGGGGAAGTATTTTGTAATTGTGGGGCTCATTCCTAAGGGCCGCACTCTGATGATTGTGCACTGTGTCTGAAAAATATCAATGGAAAAACTGGGTCACGTAGTGATGCTAAAGTAAAATAAGGGGAAAAAAATATGCTGCTCACGTGGCATGAGATATAAGATAAGGGAAATGAAAACAAACACTCCTCTGCCATGCCAGTGCCATGTTTGTGTGGGTCAAAGTGATGATAGAAAATTCTGGCAGAGATAAAGCGATGGCAGAGGAGATACAGCCCCCGAGTTTGTTTTCTTCTTCTATTAGGGTGCCAGAGGTATGAAGGCAGGGACTAGGACGGGGAGATAAACTTCGGCAGGCCTAAACCTAGTGCAAGTAGAACTGCAGCCCCTCCCTCTCGCATGTGCTACAAACACAGGGCTCATCTTGACATCCTATCAGCAGGAGCCCTGCGCACTCTCCCCATGTGGTGCGATGGTGTGTGTGTTTGCCTACCCACATGTCGGCATTATAGAAGGTAAAGCAGGGCAGACAAGACAGCCTAGCACAACTTCAATGAGGTCAGACTGACGCTCTACTCTGGCATCCTTTATTGTCCTCCGTTTTTCCCTGGCACATTTCTTTTAAAACCTCTCACCCGCACCCCCCTCCCCCACTCCTCTCACCTTAGTGCGTCCGTTGATGACACAGTTCCCAAGCTGTCCATTGGCAGAGCTGTACATGACGGCCTCATCTATGTGAGCCATCAGCACTCCAATGTTCTCGCACCCAGGCTCTTTCCCCTCCACCCAGGCGATCTGGTCGCCCCTGATGTTAAGGGAGGGAATGTTCTTCTGGCTCACCAGCTGCCCACCGCGAAACTTCCCATTCTGATTTAGAGTCTCCACCTCTTCCAGGACTCTGTCGCCCAGCTGGCAGCCCAGGAAGTTGTCCTTTACACAAATCCCATAATACCTCATGCAAGGGACGATGTACTGCTTGGCTATGCGCTCTGCTGACCAGCCAGTCCCTGCAGGAAGTGGTGGGTTACGGGCAGCATGTACCCCGGGTGCAGCTGAAAGGCCTGAAGAAGCCACCTTACTGTGCCCACTGTGCTGATTATTATGAGGGGCAGCGTGGGTTAAGGAAGCCAACTGGTTGGAATGGGAACTGTTGCCACAGTTGACAGCAACTGAGAGAGGGGCGACTGCTCGAGCCACTCTGCTGGTTTCTGTGGATTTGCTTGCAACGCCTCCATCTACCAACCTTCTCCGCTTCCAGTCCGAGTCCCCTGAAGCGAATACTGGGTCCATAGAACCTCCTGGTCCAGGTGACCCCATGCTCTGGCTGTTAACAGTCTCTGGCCCAATCTCCCGATTCTCCCCACATCTCTTTTTCTGCTGTTGTGCCTGTCTGGTTTTTAAGTCACCATTGAGTCTCCGCATTACTGAGGGGTGCTTCTCATGAGCAGTCCAGTCCCCGTTCTCCATCAGGCAGGCTCTGCTGGTGAGGGGGTACCCGGGGCCCTCCGTTTGCCCCTCCACCCCGGTTACTTGGGCAGGGTAACCATTTGGCGTCTGAGCCAAAATGCCTGAGTGGTTGCCCTCTACAGTTGCAGACGGCGACACCACCCCGCCGTTGTAGAGCGGCACGCCGGTTTTGCATTGCTTCGTTGGGGTGGTGATTCCCGGGGAGTCAGTCTGAGAGGCTAGATCCGCGAGCAACTCCGCCGCGGTTGGACTGCCGACCGGCGCCGCACATAAGCCATTAAGCCCCATGTCCGTCCGGTGCGTGTGGTGAATCTCTGTCGGTCCGCTGACAAACTGCCTGCTGTTCGCTCCTCTGTCCTGCGAGTGTGAAACTGCGACGGATCCGCGGGCTGGGTTTACAAGGTCCGTCTGTTCCAAACTCTCCATTTCATCTCGTCATCTGCTGGATGCGCACGTACTTCACGTCCTCGACTCATTTTCTAGCTGAGCCGCTGCTGCTCTCTCTGGGGGAGAAGATCCCTGGCGCAACCGATGGAAGTTTCATGACTAAGTCCTCCTCTGCTGCCTTTGATTCCTCCCATTTCTCCGGTTTAAATACTCTGAAGTAGCGTGTTTGTTTGTCTCTGCGTCTTATATACATTCTGGGAGTGTGTTGGGCATTTCTGTGAAGAGCAAAACGATACACTTTAGACCTATTAATAGCACAGTGCAGACCACCTGTCACAGCGAGCTGAGGGAAATAATTCCTAATATTTATGTGGTGCAACAAACTCCTAGTTTGGGCTATATGCGGTATTTCTATAGGCCTACTCGTAGTATTTTTAAGTGGGAGCAAGAAAACGGTGCCAGAGAAGCAGCCTATACATTTATAAAAATACAACCCTAAGCATATGCTATCAGTGTAAAGAAAATGAAAAAAATGTGCAGGCTAATATTTACTGCAGCTTTATACCCAGATTTTAGTCATTACAAAGAAGGAAGGTCAAAACAAGTCACTTTTACACACAGTTGGGCTATACCACCTTGACAATGGACACGAAAATAATAAAAAATATAATATAAGACAAAATGAGCACTATAAAAGGAGCTTTCAATATAAGCTTCGACATCGTGAAGTGTATTAAATTTTGGCGTAACACCAATTAAATTATTTATATTTCGTCTTTGTCTGCCATTCATTACCAACTTAGCAGCACCACTATTGTTAAGTGCCCCTTGAAAAAAAGAGTGAAAGACTAAACCGGTTTATTGAACGCCATTAAAAAAGAGAAACGTCCCACAGAGTATTAAATAAGTTAAATATGCAGGTTATGGGGTCTAAAAGCGTTGAAATTTCTCGCCGGGAAAGCACAATCCACTGCTTACCTACGGCAGCCTACAGCAATGCAAATCCTCAGCGAGCGTACGTGACAGGCTGAGAGTACGCATGTTATTTCCGGGATTGTCTAGCTCGTGCGTCCGTCCCATCCAATTTTCTTGTCGGTTATAAATAATATCCAGGTGGCGAGGGCAGCCAACGGCGGCCTGACACATTAAACCGGGCGGGGGGGCGAAAAGAGGAGCCCGGAGATCCGCCAGGCGCATTCAAAACAACCAAAAAAAGCGCTCCCCGTTGTGTCGGTGAGCGCCCCCAGTTTGTGTCTGCCTCCCCCCACCCCTACTCTCTTTCGCCTCCTCCCACAGCTCTCTCTCTCTCTCTCTGTCTCGCTCCAACTGCCGTTTACATGCGTGCAGGCCGGCCACGTGACTACTTGCTACTATAGCCGACCTATAGCAGCAATAACATAAACCGTCCGCGAGAGGAAAGAAAAATACTATAGAAAATAATGCGTTTATGTGATTCAAAGATTTTGATATTTATTTAAACAATACCAGAATGTAGAAAAGTTGACTCGAAAGTATAAAAACGTAGGATAAATATCAGACGTATTGTCTTTACACTGTCGGGGGCAAATATTCACAAAATAACGCTGGAATATTTAATCTGCAAAACCGTATATATCAATATGTGATTTTTTCTGGTTTACATAATTATTAAAATCATAACCTGCATGCTTTTGAAGCAGAAGAATCAAAATGCATGCAATTTGTAAATCAAGTACTTAGACAGATAATATGGATGATATTACACAGATGCTGGCTTTATAGTTTTCTGCAAATGCCCACGCCTTATATACTGATATAAAACATAATAAAAACATCAATATAAGTTCAGCTGATGCCACAGCAGCTCAGCATCTATAGAGCAGGGGTGTCAACACAAGTCCAAGGCCGGCACAGATTTGAATCCAGTCCTCTGGACAGCTTTGGGAAAGTTTCAAAACTGATTCTACAGATAAAGACCTCCTCTATGGCTATTTATAGTACACTAACACACTTAATAGTTAAACATTAATATAACATTTTATAATTATTATTATTGTTTTAAAGTTGGTAAAATAAATGAATGAATAAACAAATAAATAACAACTGGAAGTCTGGGCAATAACATAAATAACATTTATTTCTTACAATCTAAGCCCAGATCATTGAAGAGACTGAAGAGTTATGCTGCCAGGTTTCATTTATTTATTACAGAAGCATTATCATGTACAAAAACAGAGACTGCATGTTGAAACTGCACTTCTTTTGCTTATGTTTAGATATCATACTGCTAAACGTGTGGTTAAACTTCTTTACACTGAGAGAAAGAGAAGTTTCACTGGTTCAGCCCTCCTAAGATAGAAGTCAAATGATGTGACATCCCTGCTATAGAGTTTATAATAATTTGGAAATTTAAGATGTCAGAGGGCCCAGTGTCCGGCAGCCTCGCCTCTGTCAGTGAGCCCCAGGGTGGCTGTGGCTACAATCTAGCTTGCCATCACCAGTGTGTGAATGTGTGTGAATGGGTGGATGACTGAATGTGTAAAGCGCTTTGGGGTCCTTAGGGACTAGTAAAGCGCTATACAAATACAAGCCATTTACCATTTTTTAAGGGAAAGAAAAAAAAACAACTATCCAAACCTACCTGGCTCTGTGTAAAAACCTAACTACCTTCTTGTTAAATCATTGATTAACTGGGATTAGGCCCATTTATGAGAATCTGAGTTCAATTTTAATAGCCTCATCAAGCCCGATTCCCACCAGACGTGGTGAATCAAGAAATCACTTGAATAGAAGCTGTCTGACAAAGCTGAGTAGCCTAAAAGATGTCAAAAAGTGACACATCATGCCACAATCAAAACAAAAACCTGTGAAACCTAGTCATTGACATCTCTCATTCTGGAAAAGGTTACAGAGTCTTTTCTAAGGCTTCAGTGAACCACAGCACAGCACATTAGTTTCAAAAAGTTGGAATAGTGGTGAACTTTCCTTGGAGTGGCCAGCCTACCATACAGAAGGTCACAGAAGAACCCAAAACAACATGTAAAAGCCTCACTTCTCTCGGTAAAGGTCAATGTTCATGAGTCAAAAATAAGAAAGAGGCTGAGCAAAAACAGCATCCGTGGAAGAGTTCTAAGGAGAAAACCACTGCAGACCAAAATGAACAAAAAAGGCTCATCTTACATTTGCCAATGCCTTCTTGATCCCCAAGGGCTTTGGGGAAAATCTTCTGTGGGCTGATGAGACAAAGATAGAACTTTTTGGAAGGTTTGAGTCTTGTCTTGTCTGGCATAAAATGAACACAATATTTCACAAACATCATACCATTCCACAGTCAAACACACTCAAAACCAATTGTTAGAGAGAGGTAGGTTTGGATAGCGGTTTTCCCTTAAATAATGAAGTTATTATTCAAAAAACAAATTTTGTATTTACTCAGGTTATTTTGGTCTATCATTAACATGGTTTGATGATGTGAAACATGTAAGTGAGACAAATATGCCAAAAAACGAAGAAATCAGAAACGGTGCAAATACTTTTTCACAGCACTGTAAGTCTGCATACGTTTAGGCACACATCTGTACACATGACACAGAGGCTGATGTGCAAAAGTCAGAAGTGCAAAGTCTTATCAAAGTGTTCTCAATCTGTAGTTATCATGGGTTTGGTTAGACACTTTGCTGGGGGGTGGAGGGGGGTTGCCTGAATTTAATCTAATTTGCATTTAATTTGACTTTTTATAGTTAATTTAACCGCAGAGCAAAAGGAAATTAGGTAATGTTCTGTTATGAGGTCAGGTCAAGGGTATGGGCACTGGATTAACACCTCACCCTGAGGGATTAGGGGCAGGGCATATTGACACAGCATTGGCATGCCGCATGCATCCTGTGTTTCAAGTGCAGCCCTATATAATCGTATGGACTTGGAGAGCAGCCATGTGAAATGCTCGTGATAATATCAGCAGCTATGCATTGTATGTAAATGCACATACAAAGACGTGTAATGGCTTTTTAATGGACCCATACTGAGTCTTAAGATGCCATAACAGACTATTAATAGCACATTTACAGCTGCTGGAATGTATGCATCTAAAATGATGCAACTTTACGCAGTAGAGTAGTTGCAGTTTTTACAGGAGTATTTACAGGATTTGCGGTCCTGCGAAACACACCCCTATGTCTTCAATATGAAATAAGATTGTAAGTAGCAGCCAGATGCTGCTAATCAAATGCAGTCAATGTATTGATCATCAGCAAGTGTTAGCACCTCTATAAAAGCAGACATTTTGACAGTTTACTAGTCTGGACTATTCTGGTGCCTGTTTGCAGAATGTCAGAATCTTTTCAGGAGTGAACATCCCAGCAAATTCCCGCTAAGGTCAGACCCTTCAATGCTCAAAACAAACAAAAAACAACTGCAGAGCTACATCACAGTCTCAACAAGCCTCGGTGATTATTTGGGCTTGCTTTGCAGCCACTGGACCTGGGCACCTTGCAATCACTGAGTCGACAATGAACTCCTATATAATTACAACATATTCTAGTGTCAGATGTGAGGCTATTTGTCTGAAAGCTGAAGCTTGGTCAAGATTGGGTCATGCAACAGGACAATGAACCCAAGCACTGTAGCAAATCTACAACAGAAGGGCTGAAAAAAAGAATCAAGGTGCTTCAAGGGCACAGAGAAAGTCCAGACCTCAACATGATTGAAATTCTGTGGCGGGACCTTACAAGAGTTGTGCATAAATGAAAGGCTACAAATCACAATGAGCTGAAACACTGAAGTTTGTAAAGAAGAGTAAGAAGAAAATGTTCCCACAATGATGTGAGAGACTGATAAAGTCATACAGAAAGTGATTTTACCAAGTTAATGCTGCTAAAGGTGGCTCTACAAGAAAGTGAATAATGATTCATGAGTTTTATTGCTATTCCATGCACTCATGGGGTGAAATGAAATTTGTAGCCAACAAGAATAAGAATGCAAACAGAGCAAAATGTGCAAAAGCAAGGAATGAGAGACAGAGTTAATTAAGTATAAATAAGAGTAATGGGTTGTTCTTAGTTGTCCAAGGATTGTGCAGAGCCCTACAAAAATGTTCTTTTTCACATGAGCGTATACCTGTGTTTATGCAAAACAGTGTCCATTGCATACGTGTGTGTGTGTGTGTGTGTGTTTGCTATAAACAAAGTCAATTACTGTGAGTTTTAGCATCTTAGCTTTAACTTTGTGGGAAATACAACCAGTTCCTTTCTTATCAAAAGCTGGATAAGCTTAGATTAAATTAACTGCTCTCTGTGTTTACTGAAGGCTTGGTTTCACTCCAAGGTTCTTAGGCAGGCAGATGAGATTTAAGCAAACCACAAAACCCACCTAAAACCTGTTTCAGTGCTTTGATTGTGTCCACATGAATCACATGAAATTTTTAAAAAAGCAAAAAAACGCTTGATTAGTGGGATCTGAAGATGATGGACGGGTGGATTTTGTTACCTGTAGACAGAGTCAGGCTTGTTGTCACCTCCTGTTTAAAGTCTTTTAAGATAAAATTCAGAGGGAGATAATCTCGTGAGTGTGCAAACATGACATCAATATTGGGCTTCTTGTCTACTTCTTTGAAAGAAAAGCAAAATAAAAAAATAGATTTATTTAAGCACTCTTCATGGGGAAGAGCACACACGCTGCGACGAAGCTGAAGGACTGATGAAGTTAAACAGGTTAAGGTTACGACGCGACCCGTGAAGCTTTTGATCGACTGCGTCTGGGCACATATTTACCGAGTCGTTGAACTCGGCTGAGCAAAGAACACTTCGCAGTCAGAGATCAAAACTGAATTCCAGATTTTGTTGTTACTGCATCAGTGTAGGCGAAAAGAGCATCCTTTGTCGAAGACTCAGGTCATAACCAGCTTATATAACAGCAGGGAAATTTGCTCTATTCATAGCTGAAAACATGCAGCACAACACAATACATGTACATCATATGATTATGTAAAATCAAACAGGCAGAATAAATAAAAAACACCTGATGTATGATATTTCGAGTAATGGAATACCTTTAAAGTCTTAAATATTCCATGACATTAATCTAACTGGCTGTTAAAAGCTCACAGGCTAATGTAAAACTAGAAAAAGATGCCTCACTATATTTAATAAGAACCAATATTTTTAGGATCAACATGAAAACCATTTAGGAAATGTTCCAGTTGTTGTCTGTCGATCATGTTTTTGTTCACACAGTTGTCACAAAGTAAGGGTGAAAGGTCGTCGTATTGACCAGCCCATCAATATGTTTCGCTGTTGCTCATCACGGAGTTGTGGGACACTTTTATCAGTGTTGGAAAAACAAGATATCATTGGAAGTGTGTGACTTTCCGTGAGAGTGCTGCTGCCCAAAGGTTAACTCTAATCTTATAGACATAGGAAAAGATAATGTGCTTAATGGGACTTAACAATTCAGCATCTGTCTTAATTAGGTGATTTTCAAATCTTACAGCCTACATGGTAAGCAGAGTTGACACCAAAATAACACGGGCCCTCCAAGATTTGCTGCTGGCAAGCAACCAGAGCAGTCAGCTTACAGCTTTAATAGCAGTGATAGATGCAGGATGATTCATTGTCTGGCTTTGACTATAAAGGGTAAAGGGTAAGCAAGTTCCTGCTTTGCTCCTAGAGTCTGAACAGTTAGCCCAGACTTTGGAGGACATACAGAGGATGGTGATATAACAAGTGCATAAATGGTTGACCTCGCATGCAGGCTCCATAAATCAGTGCAAGAGTTATTGTCAGCGAAAACAGCTCACCTCAAAAATAAAATCAGGACTCCCAGGAGATCAAAAGCAAAGCAGCTCCAAAATGGAAGGAAAAAACAAGAACGGAAACAAACACATTCACACACCTGCACCGTTAAATAACCCCGAGAACTTCCCATCCTGTATCCTGTAGCAGTGGCACAGAGAATTCTATAACTTGTATTGCAGTGCTTGCAAAGTAAGGTAGAAGTGAATGATCGGGCTGAAAACAGCGCATTAGTACATTCAGAAAACACATATTTCTTTTTCTGCACCGGTCACACGTGCGCTGACTTGTTAAGCTCCAGTCTGTGTCAGTAAATGTCAGTAAATCATTTGTCTGACCAGCTGACACTTACATCTAACGCTGGTTTGTCCTGCCGATTGAAAAACAGAGCAATAGCTGCCAAGGTCAGTGCTCCCAGTGCAGCTGGCTGGAATCCCCCAGACTATGTAACGCAGACTAGTGCAGCTCTGCACGTATACACATCTCCCCCTTTCCTGTTCCTCCATCCATCTATCTGTCCTTTTATTTCCTTTTTGCTATCATCTTTGCTACAGGGAGAAAGCAAGGAGAAAAGCAAAGAGTTAGCGCACAGCTGAGACCTGCGAGTGCACTATCTTAGCTTTTTGTTTTGGTTTTGATGTTCTTTCCATGCTTGAAAAGCAAAAAATCTGATGCAACTTTTCACCTATTCTGCTCTAAATGCAAACTTATACTACACCAGATTTTTTGTCTGTAACAATATTTATGTTTTTTCTTTACTTTTTTTTATGTTGCTATGTGTGTCAATCTGATAAACTAGATAAAAATGGAGGTCACTTATTGCTTTGTGACCTACATTTAAAACCTCGAGTTAGGCATCATGGCTTTAATTTTGGAACAACAACAGACAATAGTTGGATCAATAGGTGAAGTTATTTAGCAAGTTGCATTCATAGATTTGTATATATGCATCACACAAACACAGAAATTTGCTAAAATTAACATAAGTATAAATATACTTTTTTTCTATCACTATAATTTCAGTCACCTGGAAAACTGAACACAGACTTCTTGGATGTTCTGACAGTAGAAAATATAATAATATGACCAAGGAAGCCACATTATTATGCATTAAAAATGCTCTCAAAGGCACAAACACAACAAACACAATCAGGCCTTGGCAGATAGCCACACAGCTTTGTTTATTATTTAGTGCAGTAGCTTTGCTGCATGGTCAGTCCTACACACAGTTAAACTCTTTAAGTGTTTGTTTCACTTGTCCAGACCAGCAAAACTGAGAAAGGAGAGCCAAATGCTGCTGGACGCGTGACAGCACAAATGATGAAGGTCATGCTAGTCCAGTGAAATGTACACTAACTCTAAAAATAGCGAGCAGGACTTGAGTGTCAGACAATTTCTGTTATATTTGTTTAGAGAGAGTGGGGAATATTGTAGAAGACTACACAAAGGTGGAAATTTAGTAAATGGATGCTAGAAGACAGAGTGATGAGCTGGTCTGAAATGGGAAGCTAATGAAAGACAAATATTTCCGAACACACACAAAAAGAATATGTCATAATAAAACAAACAAACAAACAAAACAATAAACTGAGAACAAAAAGGGTTTTAACCCAAAAAGAAAAGACTATATGATTAAAATATGAATATGGCTTTTAAAATAAAAAATTGGGAAATGAGGGCAAGGGGTGGGGGTAGAAGAGGACAGAGAGTGAAAGAGGCTGGTGAAGATGTAAATCGGGAGAACTGGAGGAGCAACTGTACTGCTAGCTTTGCTTCAAATAACTTGTGCAACATACTGTCAGTTTTAGTTATGACTTCCATCTCTACAGCATCAAACTTAATCACAAATATACAGCTAATCCATTAAAAATGACATACGTGTATATAGTATGGAAGTTTTGGAGGCTTGGACGGTCCAAGGTGGTCAGACGGGCAGACATTATCCGGCAATCGAACTGAGTGGACAGGCGCCTTTATAAAAGAGGTAGGCACAGGCCTGTTGATTTTATCCGAAGTGTGCTGAATTGGACGATAAAATTAAATGTCTATTCAGTAAAAGTTGCCGGTGAGTGTCTGTTTTGATTTTGATGAAAAATCTCATGAGTGTTGAAACTGGAAGTAAGGTTATAAGTAATAATACTGGGTTAGAGTCCCAAGATAAAGGAAAATAATACTGGGTTAGAGTCCCAAGATAAAGGAAAATAATACTGGGTTAGAGTCCCAAGATAAAGGAAAATAATACTGAGTTAGAGGCTCAGGTAGTTTGATAGGGAATTGGTCATTTTGTGAGTTAGAGTCTCCATTGGTCTAAAGGATTGCATCTGTGTTGGCCATGTTGCGAGTTAGAGTCTCCATTGTCCATAACGTTGCATCTGCCTCAGTCATACTCTTGTTTTTGGGTGTTGTCTGTTGTTTAAAAGTATTATAAATTTTGTGAGAACGGTGGTTAGAGTCCACTAGGAGGCGCAGTGCTCAGAGGTAACGCTTGCCAAGGCCAGGGACGCCTAGGCCTTGTCCTCTTTGAGGGATAGTCAGTTGGTCACTGTGGAACTTGGGGCACTCCAGAATAACTAGTGGTTGCACCACTTACCGTGTTGAACGGTATCTGCGCTTTTTTGGACACTCTAAATTGAGTTAGGGACTTTAGAGATGAGGCCAGATACAGTTAGAGTCTGATACTGGTTAATTGATTACAAAAAAGTTGGACTTTCTTCGGTTGGACCCGTTATTTTAAATTTGTCAAAATTGTGTAGGCGCTAAAACTTTCAGGCCTGAGAGTGATTGTAAATATAAGACGTCTTTGTAATATAATAGAGAGTTGAGTGTGAAACGAGGCTGTGTGTGACGACAGCGCGCTGCAGCGCTGCGAGCTATTTTTAGATAGTGTGTGAACATGCAAATGAGGTGGCTGCTTTGAAGCCCACAGAGGACTTCCTGTTTAGCGTGTTATTGAGTTTTATAAGTATGATTTGCAAACAATGATACATGCCTGTAATTAAAATGCTGATTTTGCTGATTACAATATTACAAATAAAGTTTTGAATGACTACGGTGAATGTTTAATGTTTGGCTGGGTTTTGATATGGGAGAGACGGCTTTGCAGCTGCTGGGGGTAAGTGACCGGAAACTTGCATGCCCATAAAAGGCAACTGCCTGACTGTGTGAACTATGCACCGAGAGAGAGTAAAATCTAGGCAGATGAACCAAATGGATGCTGTAAGAAAAATAGTAAATGAATGTTTTAGTCTCTTAATACAGGTGGATTTCTCTCAACCTGGAGACCTGAGTACAGCGGCAAAAGGATAGATTAACAAAATTGGGACGACAGACAGGCCAAGCTCTGGCTCAAAATTTTACAGCTTGACCTCTCACTTTGTCCCCACCCGAAAAAGAAGCTTAAAGGACATCTTCTTCTCCAGTTATCGGCTACCATCACTGGAAATGTTCAGGCAAGTTTTTCACTGAATTGTTTTTGGCACCATGTGTCCCTGAATCTCACAAGCAAGCTCTAATTCCTGGCTGAAGACATGGAATGCTGTTATTTAAGGTGGGAAATCAAAATTTGGGAAACAAAATTAAAAACACACACAACTAGAGAAATGCCTTGTTTGAGAAAAAAGTTAAAATAACCCACCCACAAACGCACATACATGCAATGAAGAAACAGCTTACATTCATGAACACGTGAAGATTTTCCAGCAAGGTTAAAGCAGCGAAACTTAACATACACCTGATGTTAAATGATAAAGTTTATCCACTACTAACAAATAAACTCTCTGGGTTGCAGGACAACAACTTGACTTCAAAAAGAAAGACACTGGTATGATAAACCAGTGATGAAATAACAAATTTAGTGGTTAAAAGAGTCAAATTGTGACATGTTTTCCTCTGACTGATTAATACAAGAGATTACTGAATGAAATAAAAATTCCTTTTTTGAATTATTAAACATGATCTTAAGAATTTTAACATGTACCTGTGTTGTCCTGTCAACTTGGTGAGTCATGACTTGATTATATAGTGAGAAAAAACAAAAAAAAGGGGGGGAGAAGGCTGACACAGGGCCTGGCCCCTCTCTGAATAACACAGCCAAAACAACATCATTTTCCTGTTCATCTGTTTTTGTTTTGTTTTTGTTTTTTCTCTTTATGCTTGATTACAGGCTGCTTTGTCGGCCCGGAAAGCCGAGGCTGACCTGGACTCCTGCTCTCCCCTCTACCATCTTTGCTCTCCCTTCTACCATCTTTGATGTGACCCTGACCAAATGTTACAGCAGCTGGACCCACAACAACAGCCTGAGAATGTCAACAGTGCTGCAGGAAAGTGATCTCATGCAGCGGAGACGGAGAACGTTAAATCCAAGGCCCGTTTCACTATACGGGGGAGATTTCCAGACAGCTTCAGCTGACAGAGCTGTGACGAGACGCCTATGAAGCCCGGATGAAAAGTGAGGCCGAGCAAAAGAATGCTGACCTTAACAACTCTGCATTAAAACTGTGCAGGACAGTGACGGACCAACACGGATGATCGGGCAGCAGAAAGGGCGTGCCAGAGACACGAGGAGTAACTGAGGTCAGGAGGTACCTCAGATTGGACAAAAGCACCAGAAGAACATAAGCTGAAGGCACAGGTGTCGGGGCTTGGTCAGGAGCTGACCTCTGAGAAGAGCCGGACAGCAGGGCTGCAGAAGGCCGTGGAGCAAAGCAAGGAAAACATCAATAAACTTCAATCTGACGTGTACGGAAAAGACTCTGAGGTTTCTGCCCTCAGTGAGAGCTCAAGGCATCAGAGCAGAAACTGAGCATGGCTCAGGAAGAGCTGGACAAGGAGAAGATGCAGGACACTGGAGAAAAGGACTGCCTCAATTGGGGCCAGAACCAGTATGGACAGAACTTTGGGCAGCAGCACCAATGGACGCAAACGGACTGAAAAGGGGGAGGCAGGACCCCAGAGCGCGCTTCAGGCCCTGGTTTACCCAGAACATCAGAACAGGAAAGTGATGAACACAAACACACACACACACAAACACACACATTTACATACACTGACTCAGAAGCAAGAGAAACACACATATGAACACATATGCACTCGTTGATTGACTGAGAAATGATACACACACGCACATAAATCGAAATGCTGATTCAATTCACTGAGAAGTGAGCCACACACACACACACACATACACATGTTTGTGCAGTGAAGAGTGATATACACACGCTGATGCAATGAAGAATGCTTTACTAACAAATGCTATGCTGATACGCAAAATGCTGCACACAAACGTCCAAATACAGAATTTGTTACAACAACAAGAAGCCATTGATTGTTAATTGGTTAAATGCAGTTCATGTCACCCAGAGGGCATTTGTGTAGATTTAGGGGACAGGGTCTAGAGCAGTTTGGTTATGAAAACAATGTCTGTGAGTGATGTCTGCTTAAAAAAAAAAAAAAGAAAAAAAAAGAAAAGGGGGCCAGCCCTTGGATTTACGTAAGCATCCCACGTGTATTTAACACAATTGCCTCAGGCTTTAAAGATCTGTATAAAAATTCAACAGGAAATCATAGCTTCCCTGTATTTCCTACATTGTTGGCATGCTGGTGAGTGCTGTTGCTCCACAGTAAGAAGGTCCTGGGTGCAAGACCACAGTCTGGCTAGTTTGCAGTGGTTTCTCTCTGGGTATTCTGGTTTCCTGCCACAGTGAAAAGTCATGCAGCTGTTAGAGCTAGGTTAATTGATGATTCTAAATTATCCGTGAATGTAAGTGTAAATGGTTGTTTGTTTCTATGTGACAGACTGGTGACCTGTTCGGGGTGCACCCTGCCTCGTAACCTATCACTTCAGGGTTATTTCCCAGCCCTCCTGCAATCAGGATAAAGATCGGAGGATGGTAGTTGTTGTAGACCCATTCAATTTTTATGGTAACCAGAATTTAGACTTTGTTGAACCGTATGCAATATGTAGACAACATGTAGTATTTAAGGAACCAAGTAGAATTTGGATAAAAGTTAGTGAATAGTGTTGAAATAAAATGACAGAATTGTGAAGAATTAAAATATTCCAGGAGCTCAACTTACTCCATCTGAACATGTTTCAATCATGTTTTATGAACCCAAAATGCACAGGTTTACTGAATATGAAAAGGTTGTGTTGATTTAACTCAGTTGTTTAAGTTTCTATCAAAGCAAAACATTTGTGTGCAACTAGTGTCCACTATTGAATCAAATAAGTCCAACACGTTTCTGTCAGTGCAAAAAGAAGTTACGGTACCTGTATGCTTACACAATATTGTCCCGGGATGGAGAAAAACTTTCTGGTGAAGTTTTGGTTGATTTTGGGTTTTGCTTAACACTAGGTTGATTTTATCAGTGAGGTTTGGATTGTTTTCTTTCTCTAAGAGAGAGAAAGGTGGTTTTATGCTTGGACATGTTTCCAACGGGCCCCAGTATTTGTTATAATATGAGTATTATATTGGTCATGTTTGTTTTTGCTTTTGTTACAGTGCACTGAAATAAGAACATCTGAGAGGAGTGATCCACCGGTGGTGATATTTTGGTATTTTGTGAGTTCCTGATTTAACAAATCAGCTCTTTAATCCAGGCCTGAGAGATTGAACTTTAAAGCGCTATAAAACATTCTTACTGAAAACAGTTGTAAAGTATTTTTCTCCATGATTATAATGGGCTTGGGAGAAATTCACTTATATGGGACATTGATCACATGAGAAGTCCTGAGCCTAAAAGGATTGCAGCGAGTCAATCCAGTCCAAAGAAACAAGGAACTGTTTTCCTTTAAAATGATGACGTCATCTTGCTGGTGATGGAGCCTCAAATAGGTTGCGTGTGAGACTCCATTATCAGCAATATCTGGTATGAATGTGTGAATGTATGCATGTGACTGGACTGTGATGGACTGACGACTAAAAGTTTTAACTGACTTGATACTGAGACAAAAACGGTACCGACATTAGGATTAGTAAATGTCCACAAACAATTCACCCAGCCTGTAAAAGAAGGGTGGATGTTTTGCTTTGTTTTGTTTTTGCAGGAGTAGAAGGATGAGAGAGACTAAAGGGGGAGGCTGTAGCTTCACATGAGTGTGAACTGCAGACTTAACCCTTTGGTTGCTAATTTTGAGTTACTGATGTTTCCATTAAGAAAATTGTGTTTTATTAGTTGTGTTTCGATTAATGTATCACATTATATTGTTGGGAATGTTAAATGCTAAAGTGAAGAGAAGCTTTGATTTCATTCAAGACTGAACATGTTATTATTAACCATAGCAGGCCACTGTAAAAAAGCCAATTAATTTTGATAGAGAAAAAAGCAAAAAAACTCTATTGATGTCTATGAATAACAAGGGAATGATAGAGATATGTAATGACAAATACTGGTCCACGTCATTTAGGTTCTCCATTGAAATAGTCAATAATTTAGAAAAGTAGGAGAGAACCGACAGGGGCATGTGCTGAGATGTGGTGCTGCACAAGAACAAGAGTAAAATAAAGAAAAATTATTGTGTTTAGCTTTGATAAATTCAAATTAAAATGTACCATTACACTCAGAGGATCAATATGAAATTCAATATATGCTCATTTTGTATGAAGTACATGACTGATAACTGTTCTGTCCTGAGCTTTTGTTTTTACAGCGCCCACTTGACCACACCAACAGTTTCTCGCCACAAAAAGGGGGTACTTGCAAAGAATAGGGAGGAATATCATCAGAAGTGGGAAAGGTAAGCCCCGATGGGGGTGATAACATCATTAATTTCACGTATGGTCAAATTCTTAAAATTTGACCCCTAATATGAAAAATTCTTCAAAAATTTAGAGACAGAGTGGAATTCTAGATAAACATAATGTAGCAAACCACATAAGGATGGAGCGTTGGAATTAATAAGATGGTGAAATAACACACAGGAAAAATGTTGATCATGTTGATTATGTTTATTCCAGTGTGCAGAGATTGGCTAATCTGACCAGGAAATGTTATAAATGGATTGTCGGAACAGTCAGCGTTAAAGTCACCTTTGACAGTCCAGACTACGATGGCGTTGGACATCTTCAGGGCGGAAAAGGGTTGGTGTGACCAAGGGGTGGTTTGGCTTGTTGTATGTATATTTTAAGATGATATGGCTCTGGATGGACCAGTTACCAGGGCATGGAAGGAGGACAGACTCATTAAATGAGGAGAAGGAATTTTCTGGGATTGAAGATCCTCTGGATGAGTGGTTGACTAAAAGCATGCATAAAATAAAAGCTGTCGTTTGTTATTGATTGGTAATAGATTGATAATTGGACACATTTACAGTTGTATTGACTTGTAGTGGACGTAGTCTACTTCATGTTGAAGCACTCTAATAAACAGATTGAAAATAGTGACATTAAAGGAAGAATATGCAGCACCACCCTGTCAGATGCCAGTGCCGGTGGGGCTCAGTGGTGAACCAGGTGAGCTGGATTCATGGCTGAATTAAAACATAGATGCCCCTGCTGTGGTCAGTAAGGGATAAAAAGGGTGTGTTTTACTGTTATTGTGGCATCAGCATTATTGTTACATCAGAATTATATAACAAGCATTGCATTGAACATTTATTGAAGCTATTGACATTATATTAATATTTGTATTACAGTGATTGTTATAACTTCATGTTAATCTTCTATTTACAGGTGTCAAAAGTAGTCAACAAGTTCATGTTGAAGTGAAGTTCATATTAATACAGGTTTTGTTTGTAGACAATTGTGAAGACGCAGGCTCTGGGCGGAGCCAGGAGTTGAACAGATCTAACATGACAATTAAATTGATTTCATTCCCTAACACAGGATAACAAGACTGGAGCAACGACACTGGATAGGAGAAAGTCTGATACTTTCTAAGATATGAGGTCACTAACCTGTTCTTTTAATTTTCTAGCTCCGTTGAATTGACACATGTTAGAATTAGAAATGGCTGATTTGTTTTTGATGTCTTTTATTAGAATGAGTGGTTTTAATCATTTTCATACATACCTTGCAAATGTGCTTATAATGAGTTGGCACTCGGTCTTTTGAAGGTCATAAGCTTCGTTCGGCGATAGTCCGGACTGATAAAGTGTAGTAAATGCCAGTGCAGCGGGCTAAACGCTTACACACACATACACTAAATTAGGATAAGTCCTTGGGACATTCTGAATGTTCTAAACCAATTTTGAATCACCAAAAGATCAGTAGACAGCAACATTAGATTGTTAGAGCTAGGAAGAGAGGTGTTTTGGTTTTCTGTCTCTTACAGAGAAAGGAACAGACACCAGACGAGGTCACAGATATACGAGGATCCTTCGCAGCAGAGACAGACACGGTGACTGCGGAAACATCAACTGGGTTCAAGTGTCATGGCATTTTGGGCTCCAGTTAGTCACCTCAAAAGGATGGATCCCATAAACACAGCAATAACCATGAAGGGGTTGGCAGAAATCCAGGAACACCAGACCAACAAGGTTCGAGAGGCTCTTGGGCGAAAGGGGAACACGTTCCTGTTCCTTTTTCTGGGGAACACAGCGGTGACCCCAGAATACACAGATCATTGTTTGAAATCGGGGCAGAATAATCCCCTGATCTGTGCAACGACTGAAGGGTTGTCTAACCCCTGAGGTTGAAGGAAACAAGAGCAGAGGATCACCCGACTGGAAGACACTGGTGCCTACAGCAATAAAATAAAGGCTAAAAGCTCCTCGGACAGAGGTTCTAGTCTGAGTACGTTTGAAGGGTATAAGGTAGCACCGAAATAAAGCTGTGGGAGAACTGGGGAGTGATGGGAGTATCATCTGTACCTACTGTTGTTGTTGTAATAAAAGTTTTTCTTGCATCTGAGCTGCGCAAACACAGAGGTCATCTCACATATGGTTCACCCAACAGGGGGACAAAGGGCCTCAGGAGTAAGAAGAAATGAACCCGGCAACACTGGATTGCAGGGTGTAAGTGAGCTCTTTAAGTCTAAAGAGCTCATCAGGGGGAATTGTCGGATTATAATATTATTTTATGCCATGTTAGACCCTAACTAAAGATTGTGAATTATTATGTAGTTTTAGTTTGCATTATGCTCCTGAATTAGAAGAAGGTGATAACTATTACATTTGGTAAACTGATTTGCATTACATTAGACTGCTGATTTAGTGTGAATGAATGATATTGTTTTATGATGCATTATATTGCTGAGTTATAAGAAATACTGTTCACAGAAAGTCATCGCCTTATTTCTCTGACTAGAAGAGAACAGAGCATACTGCCCCATCTCACCAGGAACAGATAAACAGGGAGCCAAGGTCGTAGCTTAGGCGCTGTGTGTGAGAAAGAATGTGAATGTTTAGGCTTTTATGATTAGGTGGGGGCCACTAGAGGCTATAAGAGTTTGATCAAGGCGCCACCATTTTGAGATCTGATGCTGTCTGCTGTATGGTGTCCATCTCCCACGCGTGTGTTCATTAAATCATCGTTTGACTTGACCCGGCCGGACCAGTGTGGTTATTTTTGGTTTTCCTCTTGTATCCATCCCCAATATTTGAATCCGTAACAAGTATTGACACAATCACGTCTTAGGTATACCCAAATGACAGAAATGCAGAATATTGTTAAAGTCCAGCTTGTTTGTAATCTGCTCTTTAAAATGTTGTTTCATTTCATCCTGGCTGATTTGGCAGAACAACACAACATGCACATCCACATCTGCATTAAATCACTGAAGCAGTGCAGGTGCAGTTGTACACTTGATTCTGTGGAGTTGTGCTCAAAATAATATGGCAGCACTAGATTTTTTTGAAAAAAGACACTGTTCATTAGTAGAAATTCCTGAATGGGCTCAAAACCATCATCTGTGAACACGATGTGTCAGTGCATCCTCAAATACATGATGCAACTATGATGCAAAGAAAAAAAGATGTTATCAGTGCACAGTTAAAAAGCCAGAATCTGTGATGATGATGGATGATGGTATGGGGATGAACTGGGGCATGTGGCTGCACATCTGTGAAGGCACCACTGGGACTGTATAATATACAATAAGCTGATAGAGATATGCATATATGCAGCCATATAGATGATGTCAGTTTCAGCAAAACAATTCCAGACCATGATCAACAGCATGGCTCCTTAAGATTAGCGGTGTCTGTGCTAAACTGGCCTGTCTGCAGTCCACACCTGCCAAAAATGAAAAATATTTAGTGCGTTGTAAAATGAAAAATATAACAAATCAATCCACAAAACTGTTGACATATTGTGATGAAATCATGTATATAGAAAGAATGCATTATTTTCAGTATTATAACAAGAACAGCCAGACCCTCAGCTGTTACACAAAGTGAGGCAACGAATTGGTAAATGCGTCTCTATCTTCAGGGTTTTTATCAAAGCATCACAGGCAACAATTCAACTCTTTCATTCATTTTAAATGCTAATCATTAAATTCTGGCACCTCTCAAAAAAAGACAGGAACTGGAGCTGAAGAGGTTTTCACTGGAGTGAAGAAGACAAAGTTACAGAGGCAATGCTGAGATAGCTGATGGCTGACCTGTGCAGATCAGGGATAGTGGATATATTGGACAAAGGATGCTGAAGATGGAAGAGAAAACAGGGTTGAACAGTGGGAGGAAAAAGTAAATATATACAGACAATCCACTGATTGACCACTGAGAGAAATTTGTTTCTCAGCAAATATTTTCCATTACATGCCACATTATGGATTACTGCTTAGAAAACAGCATCTACACAACACAGTGATTATTACTTCACCAATTGTTGACCAATTGCCCATACAAATAAGTATGAAAATGATCACTCTTTCTAATATACAGCTGTAGCATATAGCAAATTTCACTGTAAGCTGTATGTGTGAGCGCTCTCTGTAAATGTTTACTCAAACATCAATCTACCATTGTGTTAGGGAAAGTAGCGTGAGAATGACCACAAGGTCAGCTGCAGAATTACATCAAAGATTTGGCTGTCTGTACACACACACACACACACACACACACACACACACAGAGGAATAAAAATACAAACTCCCATCTGCGCAGCTCTTTATGCTCCTCATGCTGAACAATCAGGTACGATAGGTGTGGTCTTTCTGGGTCCCAGCAGGCCGACAAAGACAAAAGGCGTACAGGAATAAGCTGTCTGCTCATCCTCAACAAGAGCACGCGAGAGCACAAACACACACACATCCACACAGGTGTGGGGCATGTAGAGTGATACAGTATTTGGGTATCTGTCACTATTTTTAAATGGAGGAGAAGAATTACAAGATTATATTTTAATTAAGAAACGTCTGGCTGTTGTCTTCAGGGTTTTTTTTTTTTTTTAAATGATTGGCATCATCATGTTATTATCTGCTAGCAACACAAATTATTTTGTTAATATTCATGTAATATTTATTCATGGCCTCTTTGTGGAGTCTATAAAAACTTAACTGACTTTATTATAACAGACAGAAGCTAAACTACAGGCTTCGGAAAAAAGAAGTTTCCACATGACTCTGGGCAATCCTGAAAAAAAGTTCATAAGAGTTTGATTAGAAAATGATCACAAAAGTATGGCTTGTTTAAAAGTTCCACCAGGAGACAGTCCCCCCACTTTCTTTTTAAAAATTTCATGACAGCTTAGATTTGTAAAATTGCATCTGAATAAATCACCATGCTTTAGACAGATGAGACCAAAGTGAAGATGTTTGGGCACAGTGATGCAGGGGTGGTGTGAGGTTTGTGTTGCAGCCCAAACAATCACCAGGGCACGTTGAGCTGATCATGAACTCCTCTGTATACCAAAGTATTCTAGAGTCAGATGTGAGGCAATCTGTCCAACAGCTAAAGCGTGGCTGGAATCGGATCTTGCAACTGGACAATGATCCCAAACAGCAACAAATCTACAATAGAATCACTGAAAAACAAAAAGAATCAATGCAACGGCCCAGTCAAAGTCCAAACTTCAATCTAAGTTAAATGCTGTGGTGGGACCTTAAGAGAGCTGTGTATAAACAAATGTCTGCAAATTCAGTGACTGAAAGAATTTAACAAGAATGGGGTGGACTTAGTTTTTCACAAGACTGCACAGAGTCCTGTGAAATATTTTCCTTTCACATGATTGTATGACAATTTAAAAGCATGAACACAAAATTTCTTTCCATATGTGACCAAAAAAATAAATAAGCTGCCCAATAACGGCCAACAATGGACCTTCCATGTGTATGGACATGTGCAGGTATACATGTCTGTATATGTATACATATGTATATTTAGTGTGTACATGTGTGTGTGTACATGTCTATAAATAGGAATAGTAGTGGTACAATATCTATATCAAGCTATATAGTTTATGTCTTCCATATTTCCAACTATATCTATAATCACATACTGTGTATGCTACCATTGTATATAGTGTATTATCTTACTTTTTTTTCATTGATTGTACTTATTTGTATTTTTGTATTTCCTTCTGATATCTGTACCTGAGCTGAGGTGACGCAAAAATTTCCCCGTTGTGGGATCAATAAAGTCTTATCTTATCCTATCTTATCTTATCTTATCTTATAAGCTGCCATAACCATACATTTGACGTTTTTAGACTGCTCAGATCTAAGCATGTTTTTCTTCTACATATTAACATATTTCATATTTAGATTTAATTTATTAAGATTTTGTGAATCCCTGAATTCAGTTAATGCAATTTATTTCACATTGCGTTTAAGTATTTGCAATCAAATAAATAAAGAAGAACGGAAATGGCTTGTATTCTCGCGCCCCCGTGTGGCGCAAATGTGTAGTTGCAGGGCGTCTTCAATGACGTTGAGGGTAAATGTCAACATAAGCACGTGCGGAAACAGATCTATCTGTTAACATCTAATAACATCTATCTATATAGATAGATATAGATAGATATAGATATGAAACATAAAGATGTCTTCTATTTTTCTTTACCTTACTTTACTTTTCTGTCTATATCTATAGAGATTGACAGACCACGTGACTTTCGCGCATTGCATGCCGGTAACTCGTGGCAAAACAATCCAAGTACCGCATCAAATGCAAGCATTTGCAGCACCGCAAAACGTTCATTCTCCGGTTCCAATACCTTCTTGCTTTTTCTTTGCCCCCCAAAAAAGTTATGTACAAAACGAAGGAGAACAATGCCGGACCGTACAAAGACAGACTTGATGAAAAGGCAAAGAAAAGATACGAGGAAAAAATCAAAGGAGTGAAAGGGTTAGACCCTTACGAGCACACAGAGTGGACAAAATACGTTAGCGTGCTGCCCAACTTTCACCACGCTCATATTTATAATGATACGGTTCTTGGAGTGAGTGCATACACTCATGAAGTTCAGTAACTTCAGGTCACTGCATCAAGCCCAGGTACAGTTTACCGACGGATGGGTACAGGACCTTGAAATGCACCGTGTAGAACGAAAGACCATCGTACGTATCATAAGTTTACGAGTCTCACAAATCGTCTTCATAAATACACATTCATTAACCGTTTACTAATAGGACCTTTGAGCTCAACGGTAATTAATTAGTAGTGGAAATAATTTCTGGTTCGCATTACAGAAATATAGCAGTGACAATAATATTGTACGCTGTAATCGTACTGGGCAATTAGTGATAGCATAGCACACAATTTCTGTTCAGCGCCAGACTTGCTTGTAACCTATATCACCAATTATGTTAAGAAAAATGACGTATTAACTACTACAAAACACTGACCTTTGTGGAAATGCTTGGAGCAGACTAACCTGTGAGCTGGATGTTCTGGGACGTTATATTTGGTCTTTGAATGGCTGCAATCCAGGCCATCCGTCGCCTCTTTTTACTTCAGAAACATGGCTCGAATAATTTCTCTTCAACGACGTAATCGATAAAAAAAAACGATCTCTTTACCCATCGGCTTCATGGCTGTCATGCGACCGGCTATTGCAGTTAATAATACAACCGCTTCTTGACAGTTTTTTGTGTGTCTTTTTATCGCTGTGTAACTGATTTCAATTGAAAGCCTGCGTGCGCTAGTACCTCTTGCCACGAGTTCCCAGAATTCTTTGCGGTTTTACCCTTGAATGACGTCACATTTTCAATCTCTATATATCTATAGATATATAGATAGATATAGATATATATAGATATGAAACATAAAGATGTCTTCTATTTTTCTTTACCTTACTTTACTTTTCTGTTTCCGCACGTGCTTATGTTGACAAACAAAGATGTCTTCTATTCTAGATATATATCTATATCTATATCTATATCTATATATAGATAGATATATATAGATATAGATATAGATAGATATATTTGTCTTCCGACGAATGGTGGCGCTGTTTCATTTCTGCCTACCTTTTACTGCGCCTTTACCTGAGACTCTTCCGGGTTGTCGTTGAGGGTTCACAGGGCATGCGGAGGTCGTGTTGTGTTTTTTCTTTCGGCTCATACTTTAGCTAGCAGTGGTTAGTGATGTAATGGCTTTCTTGACTTTGTTCATGAGAAGGCAGCTGCCGCAGGCCGTGTGTCACTACGCCCGGCTGGTGAAGCAGGTCCGGCCGCCGGCCGCCGGTGCCACGCTGCGGAGACTGCACGGCTCAGCCCGGCAGCGGGTCGCGGATAAGGGGCCGTGGGGGAAGAGCCGGGGGCCGGAGCAGCAGCAGTACCAGCTCACAGACCTCGACAAAGCCGACGCTTTGGTGAGTTTAATCCTAATGATGCAGTAGTTGTGTTACAGCCAGTAGTGAGCTTTGTGTAATTTTAATGGCAGAGCCGCTTTTTCTTTCCTTTCCCCTTATCTGAAGGAAGTAAGATGGAATTGTTTTGAACGTCGTGAAACTGTAAACAAATGAGGAAGTAAGTTTTGCTAATAGATTTTCTTCTTTTATTTTCAGATGCTGAGAAAGTCCCATGAAACAGGTAACGTTGCTGCTCCACAATACAGGCTGTAGTCCCAATTTTCATACTAACCCTTGTAGGATTACTGCAGCATGGAGCAAAAGGAACTTTTGTATGTTTCTTCTCTGGTCAGTCAGTGTTGGACTCAAAGTGTAATAAGTTATGCTTTTATCACGGGTGTGGATGTCATGGGGTTTGTGTGTGTGGTTGGGGGGTGGGCTTTTAATGATTTCTTTGAACTTTTTTTCGAGGGTGGAATGATTGTACAGCACACATCTTTAATTGCTTTGACAAACAGGTTTGAATTTATTTAGGATTTTCTTTAGTCCATACAGAGTCAGAAGCATATGTACAGCCTCAAATAGAGACAGCCAGTGTCTTTTAGTTTGAAAAGACTAAGAACATTTTACTTCTCATTAGTGATCGTGATTTACTGTAACTGGTAGTTTCTTTTTGACAGCACTCATTGGACAGACCAGTATTTAGAACAATGGAAAAGTCCAAGGAAGGCAGAGAAAATCTAAGAAGAAGAATTGTAGATGTACACAAGTCAGGAAAGTCTCTCGAAGTCATTTCTAAAGAACTGCACATTCCAGGATCAAACAATTGTCTGTAGGCACAGGTTATTCAGATCTGTCACCACTTTGTCAAACTCTGGATGAAGACCTAAACCCTCATCCTCACATGAGAGGCAACTGGTTAAGATGTTTAGGAACAACCCAGGAACCAAAGAGGTTCAGGTCTGCCATGAACTAGAAACTGCCAGAAGACCCGTTTCACCTGACTGAGAGGATGGTTGATGGCTGAGAGGATGCTGACCAAGAAAGCAGCCACTGCTCCAAAATAACCACCTTCAAGCTTGACTGAAATTTGGAGCTGCCCACACGGACAAACCAAATGCCTTTTGGGGAAAACTTTTATAGCCAGACAAGGCAAAGATTGAGCCGTTTGGTCACAATAATAAGAGGTATGTTTGGAGTAAAGGTGAGGCTTTCAAACCTATAAACACTGTACTAACTATCAAGTTACTTAGTGGCAGCATCATGCTCTGGGGCTGCTTTGCAGTCAGTGGTACTGGTGCACTGGAATAATGAAGACCGACGACTACAGTTCTTGAACTTATTAAGATTCCAAAACTGGTTTTAGACTTGATAAATCAGGCTCACATTGAGCTTCTGGAATGGCCTTCCAGAAGCCCCGACCTCAACTCTACTGAAAATTTGTGGACTACACTTAAAAGCCAGGTCTGTGCCAGGTTACATACCAATCCTATCAAGAAAAGTGGTAAAATATCCATGAAGAATTATGAAAGAAACCTGCTGGTGGCAAGCAAATGCATCTGCTAAGAGACATTTAACCAAATATTTGTGAGTATACATGTATCTACTTGAGTCTATCGGTATAGTTTTGACTCTGTGTGGATATAAAAAATCCTAAATACATACAATTTGTGCACCCAGTTTTTTGTTTTTTTTTTAAACGTTATTAAAAATGTGTGCTGTAAAATCATTCCACCGCAGAAAAAGAACAGTTCAGAAAAATAAGTAAAAGCCCCAACATTGCAGTGACATTCATGCATATGATGAGTGTATGTACTGCAATGCTTTAAGGTTCATTTGTAGTCATGTTCAGAGATTGAGCGTAGCAAAGCAGTTCAGCTGCTGCAGGACTGGGCTCAAACAACACAAAACATCTTCCCGAAATCCAACCTGTATCTACAGTGGCACCTGAAAAATGTCTTGCACGAATAATCTTTAGAAGAGAGTTACAATATAGGGCTGGTAGGTCAGTATGTTCTCCAGTATACGGTTAGTATTTAACAGAGATTACATTTAAGTTAAACAATTAACTGGCAAATCAAAAATGCATGTAATGAATAAAGTGGACATTTCTAATGCTTACATCTGGCTAATTACAAAAAAAGAAGAATATCCTTTTTGTCCCTTTAAGCCAGCTTTTTTTCATACTTGGTGCTCTGTGCAGACAGAAAGTTTGGAGGCTGCAGGTGGGTCGAGCTGCTGTGCTCTTCATGCAGAGGTCAGACTAGAAAACTGACTGAAACCAAGCCTTTAGAGCAGTATACACAGGCACAATACAGTGACCTTAATACTTGAAATTTTGGCCGTGTTAAACATGAACCTCCACCGTCACAAGAGACAGTGCACATGGAGCGCAGGTATTTTCAGCTGCTCCTTTATTTCCCAAGAGGTCGCCACAGAGGATGGATCTGCATATTTGATTTGGCACAGATTTTACACCAAATGTTCTTCTTCCTGCAACTTTATCCAGACTAGGAGTACACTAGCTTGTGAATTCCATTGGGGCTTCGTTTGTGTTTGTTCCAAGTTCAAACCCTTCACGTCTTAGGCAAACATGTTTATAACCTTGGAGCCACAACAGCTTACAGGTCTGTGAAAAACTATGTACACTCTCTGATTCAGGAGCTTATAGGAAAACTTGAAGGAATCACCATCTGTGTGACTTTATCAGTCTCTCACATCACTGGAGGAATTTTGGTTCACTCGTCTTTACAGTGTTACTTGAGTAAATTCAAGTTTACAGGCATTCGTTTATGTACAGCTCTCTTTTTCCCAGCACAGGTCCCATCAGGTTGAGGTCTGGATTTCTTTTTCTGACATTATAGATTTAAAGTTGGACATTTTCTGCTGTGCTTGGGATAATTGTCCTCTCCTTCAGATGTTAGGCGGGTGGGAACATTTAACATGCTAACCGAGGCCTGTAGAGTCTGGCATATGTAGCACTTGGGTTTTTGCATTTGCTCAGAATAAATCTGTTCACTGTTGTAAAGATTATGGCATCGTGTTTACACACGCCTGAATGCTCCACACCAGCAAACTGCCTAAACCTCTGCTTTTAAAGATGTGCACATATTTGCTGGTGATCAGTTAAGTGCATTTGATTAGCAGCACCTGGCTGCTGCTTGCGCTCTTAATTCTCGTGGAGGTAATAAGGATGTGCTCGTTTTTTTCTGAGGCCCTGGAAATGCTCTTTTCCACATGAATGTATACAGAGCCTGTGACACAGTAAAAGGAAAAGGCATAACTGGTCCACTTCTAACCCTGGTGACATTATGCAGTATGTCAGTGCAGTCATGTCCTTGCTTATGAGAATCCACTAAGTTAAAATAATTATCACTATGCCGAGTCTAAATACAACAGTCCTGTAATACATCTGACCTTCATTAAGTGCTGATTCAGCTCCAGTTTGTGGTCCTTTTAAACTGCATGGCTCTATACTTTATTACGTTTCTGTTATTTTGTTTATATCTGCACACAGCAGCTCATTAGCACCCCAAACTACACCCTACAAAATTATCATATAGTTGAATCAGCACCTCTCTGAACAGTTAGAGCATCGTATCCTTCATGGGGTTTGGGTTTATTGCATGTCTGGTGTATGAGACCTCATTAGTTGTCACACTTCCGTTAAGGATTTGGTGTCCTTATTAAATTAGTCTTTGTTTATGCCCCCTGCTCACACACACAGTTTGTTTGCTTTGTCCGGGTTCACCTCATGTCAGGATTCGGTGTGCAAACTGTGTTTGGTTCCTGCTGTAAGGAAGAGCTGCGAGGATGTCCATCTCTTCTGTCTCCACTGTGGGACAGCACTCAAGTTTAAACCAAGAGTTAAAAGCATTTGTTTCTGAATATTAAGTTATTATAATCTGAGCAAGCCACTGTTTTTATCACAAATATGTTGTTTGAACATCATTTTCTTTTTTTAAACATCAAAATCTGGTGTTGTTAAACTGATGCAGATTAAAGGGCAGTAATTAGGCTGCAGTATGCAGCTACAGTAAACAGCGTGATTGATTTTGGTTATCTGTAACATGTCAGTTGTTTATTTCTGCCTTTGATCATTCTGCAGGCTTCCTCTCGTGGTTCAGGAACGGTCTGCTGGCGACCGGGATCGGAGTCATCGCATTCGTTCAAAGTGATGTGGGACGAGAAGCAGGATATGGTACGGGATAGTTTTATGTGCAGAAGAGCTGAAAACCAGACCATTTAAGCCTAAGCCTGTTTGTAAAATATGCTTATAATTTAAATAAAGTAACAAACGGTTGGTGCAGCTCTAAATTTAAGATCAAGAGGATTTTTAAACTCTGTTTCTCTCTAGAAGATATTTTTTTATCTAAAAATGTAAACATACGTCTGCTGTTTTTGCGAAGTAGAAAACTTTGTAATGGGCACTTGCTGCACTTTTAATATGAATAATTTCACAAGGATTCCTGCAATTGACTTGAAACCGAGTCAAAATCCTTGATATCTAGTTGTTACCAACATCATCATTACCTGACACGTGAGATTAGGCACTTAAAATTTTATTAAAGAAGACCTTCATGGAATCAATATTAACTGACAGCTGATGGACATGAATATTTGAAAACTGTCTGAAAACAAAACTTTCGAGCCACAGCAGTAAATCGAAGGAGCACGGTATTATTTATGTCAAAATAAAAGCTGCTGACCTACTTGATGTATTCTCAATGCTAAATCACGGGAACGGTTTTAACTTCTGAAATAAGTTTGATTGCCAGAAAATCTTCCACTTAATCTTTTATTTTCATCTAAATAATTAAAAGGAAAAGTCGATTCAACCTGCCTCCATGCCAGCTTTAATTACAGTGACTTATGAGGAAATTAATTGGGTTTCTACAATAATACCATGTCAATCTGTTTTTCCTCAGCCTTCTTTATCCTGGGAGGTGCGTGCGTGTCGTTTGGCGGTGCCTCGTATATTGGCAGCCTCTTTGCCTTGCGGAGGATGATGCTGCTGTCTGTGCCAGCACTGCTGTTCCAAGGAGCTGTGGTGGGCAGCGTCGCCCTCTTCTGGCTCTGCGCTGTATCGCTCTACATCGGCCGATTAGAGGTGGAGATCATCCACGAGGGAGAGGAGGGAGAGGATGAAGAGGAGTGCCGAGAGTGCCGGGAGAGGCGCGAACACCGGGGTTACCGTGGCCCCCACGACAGCGAGGACAGTGACGGCAAGGGGCAAAACAAGTAGAGGTCTTCCAGGAATGCAGAGTGGAAAGCTGTGCATGTGTGCTGCTCCAATTCAGGGTTTCCCTTATTTGTATGTGTGTGGATTTTGTGTACACGTGCGTGTATAAGCAGCCTACATATGCAGGCCGTGTGTGAGTCTGTAGATACGATCTTATTATCTGTTGTTATCAAGATGAATATTAATGTGGGGAAAGACTTTTAAGACCTTTTTGAAAACTGGTCGAAGAAATTTGTGAAACATGCTGGTAATTGGGTAGTTTAACTACCATCGAAAATAAATCAACATTTTGTAAGTTTTGTTATAAGCTGAGTCTCTTACGTCATCAGTCTGAATTGTTTTCTTTTTCTTTTTACATTCTGCAAAGACTCGCCGAGAACGCCACATTATTTCTTCAAGTTTACTCTTTGCTGTCCTATATCATTTTAATCCTCATTCACAGCCAACTGTTGTTGGGTGCTGTTTGTCTTATTCAGTATAATTAACTGTGAATGACTACTTGAAGTTTTCTTGAAAGTGTGGAACTAAAACAAGCTGGATGTGATAAACTGCGAGACCTACGAGGAGGACTGCGGAGTGTGTGTTTCAGGTCTGTAATTTTGTTTTGATCAAAAATCTCTGAGGGCTTTTAATTTTTTTTTTTCATTATTATTTTGTTTTCGAAGGGCAATAGCACTTCTGTCGCTTTAGTTTGAAACTTTAGTAACTACAGTTTTAGAAGCAAAGCCTATTTTTCACAGGCTTTCCTGTGATTATTTACACACACTCTGTATTGCTGTAGCCATGTTTCTGAGTGAATTCCACACTATAATCACTATGATTGCTTATTTAATGGATGTAAAGGGTTGTTGATCATTTGTTTGATCAGTTTGAATGCAGATGTGGAGATGGGGTTCAACATTGTTTACTTTTTTTTTATGCACGACTTCCTGTGCACTACTGTATATACAGTAATAAAGCAAGAAGAAATCTGTCGAGTTACATCAGTGCGTATCCTTTAATGACCCATCGAATGAGACCTAAGATATGATGTTTGTTGTTGGTGTACGGAGAGTTTCATAATAGAGGAATCATAATTCACGTCGGCAGTAATGACACCCGGTTACGCCAATCGGAGGTCACTAAAATCAATATTGAATCGGTGTGTAACTTTGCCAAAACAATGTCGGACTCTGTAGTTTTCTCTGGTCCCCTCCCCAATCAGACCAGGAGTGACATGTTTAGCCGCATGTTCTCCTTAAATTGCTGGCTGTCTGAGTGGTGTCCCAGAAACGATGTGGGCTTCATAGATAATTGGCAAACCTTCTGGAGGAAACCTGGTCTTGTTAGGAGAGATGGCATCCATCCCACTTTGGATGGAGCAGCTCTCATTTCTAGAAATATCGACAAATTTATTAAACCCCTCAAAACATGACTATCCAGAGTTGGGACCAGGAAGCAGAGTTGCAGTCTTACACGCCTCTCTGCAGCTTCTCTCCTCCTGCTACCCCCCCAAAAACCCATCTCCATAGAGACTGTGTCTGCTTCCAAAAAGACAAAAAACAAACTAAAAACCAGCAACAACAACTTAAACATTTACAAAGAAAGAACAATACAGTATCCACATCTGAACCAAAGAGTAAAACAGTGAAATGTGGATTATTAAATATTAGGTCTCTCTCCTCCAAGTCTCTGTTAGTACATGACTTAATAATTGATCAACAAATTGATTTACTCTGCCTTACAGAAACCTGGTTGCAGCAGGATGATTATGTTAGTTTAAATGAATCAACACCCCCGAGTCATTCTAACTACCAGAAATCTCGAAGCACAGGTCGAGGGGGCGGTTTGGCAGCAATTTTTCACACCAGTCTATTAATTAATGAAAGACCAAGACAGACTTTAATTCATTTGAAAGCCTGATGCTTAACATTGTCCACCCCAGCTGTGAAACTCAGAAACCAGTCTTACTTGTTATCATCTATCGTCCACCTGGGCCTTACACAGAGTTTCTGTCTGATTTCTCAGACTTTATATCTAATTTAGTTCTGAGCTCGGATAAAATAATTATTGTGGGTGATTTTAACATCCATGTAGATGCTAAAAATGACAGCCTCAACATGGCATTTAATCTGTTGTTAGACTCAATTGGTTTCTCTCAAAATGTAAAAGAACCCACCCACCACTTTAATCACACTCTAGATCTTGTTTTAACATATGGCATAGAAACTGAACATTTAACAGTGTTTCCTGAAAACCCTCTCCTGTCTGATCATTTCTTGATAACATTTACATTTACAATAATTGATTACGCAGCAGTGGAGAGTGGACTTTATCAAAGTAGATGTATTTCTGAAAGCGCTGTAACTAAGTTTAAGAATATAATCCAGCCACTGTTATCATCGTCAATGCCCTGTACCAACACAGAGCAGAGCAGCTATCTGAACGCTACCCCAACAGAGGTCGATTATCTTGTTAATAATTTCACCTCCTCACTACGTACGACTCTGGATACTGTAGCTCCGGTGAAAACTAAGGTCTCTAATCAGAAGTACCTGACCCCGTGGTATAATTCTCAAACACGTACCCTAAAGCAGATGACTCGTAATCTGGAGAGGAAATGGCGTGTCACAAATTTAGAGGATCATCATTTAGCCTGGAGAAATAGTTTGTTGCTTTATAAGAAAGCCCTCCGCAAAGCCAGAACAGCTTACTACTCATCACTGATTGAAGAAAATAAGAACAACCCCAGGTTTCTCTTCAGCACTGTAGCCAGGCTGACAAAAAGTCAGAGCTCTTTTGAGCCAACCATCCCTTTAACGTTAACTAGTGATGACTTCATGAACTTCTTCACAAATAAAATTTTTATCATTAGAGAAAAAATTACCAATAATCATCCCACAGATGTAATATTATCTACAGCTACTCTTAGTTCCATTGATGTTAAATTAGACTCTTTTTTTCCAATCGATCTTTCTGAGTTAACTTCAATAATTACTTCCTCCAAACCATCAACGTGTCTTTTAGACCCCATTCCTACAAAACTGCTCAAAGAAGTCCTGCCATTGATTAATTCTTCGATCTTATATATGATCAACCTATCTCTAATAATCGGCTATGTACCACAGGCCTTCAAGGTGGCTGCAGTTAAACCTTTACTCAAAAAGCCATCTCTAGACCCAGCAGTCTTAGCTAATTATAGGCCAATCTCCAACCTTCCTTTCATATCAAAAATCCTTGAAAGAGTAGTTGTCAAACAGCTAACAGATCATCTGCAGAGGAATGGTTTATTTGAAGAGTTTCAGTCAGGTTTCAGAGCTCATCACAGCACAGAAACAGCTTTAGTGAAGGTTACAAATGATCTTCTTATGGCCTCTGACAGTGGACTCATCTCTGTGCTTGTCCTTCTTGACCTTAGTGCAGCATTCGATACTGTTGACCATAATATTCTGTTAGAGCGATTAGAACATGCTGTAGGTATTACAGGTATTGCACTGCAGTGGTTTGTATCATATCTATCTAATAGACTCCAATTTGTGCATGTAAATGGAGAGTCCTCTTCACACACTGAGGTTAATTATGGAGTTCCACAGGGTTCGGTGCTAGGACCAATTCTGTTTACATTATACATGCTTCCCCTAGGCAGCATCATTAGAAGACATAGCATACATTTTCACTGCTATGCAGATGACACCCAGCTCTATCTGTCCATAAAGCCAGATAACACACACCAATTAGTTAAACTGCAGGAATGTCTTAAAGACATAAAGACTTGGATGGCCACTAACTTTCTGCTTCTTAACTCAGATAAAACTGAGGTCATTGTACTCGGCGCTGAAAAGCTTAGAAATATGGTATCTAACCAGATTCTTACTCTGGATGGCATTACCTTGGCCTCCAGTAACACTGTGAGGAACCTTGGAGTCATTTTTGACCAGGACATGTCCTTCAACGCACATATTAAACAAATATGTAAGACTGCATTCTTCCATTTGCGCAACATCTCTAAAATTAGAAATATCCTGTCTCAGAGTGATGCTGAAAAACTAGTTCATGCATTTATTACTTCCAGGCTGGACTACTGCAATTCATTATTATCAGGATGTCCAAAAAACTCACTGAAAAGACTTCAGTTAATCCAAAATGCTGCAGCAAGAGTACTGACAGGGACTAGAAAGAGAGAGCATATTTCTCCTGTTTTGGCTTCCCTTCATTGGCTTCCTGTTAAATCCAGAATTGAATTCAAAATCCTGCTCCTCACATACAAGGTCTTAAATAATCAGGCCCCATCTTATCTTAATGACCTTGTAGTACCATATCACCCTATTAGAGCACTTCGCTCCCACTCTGCAGGCCTACTTGTTGTTCCTAGAGTATTTAAAAGTAGAATGGGAGGGAGAGCCTTCAGTTTTCAGGCCCCTCTTCTGTGGAACCAGCTTCCAGTTTGGATTCGGGAGACAGACACTATCTCTACTTTTAAGATTAGGCTTAAAACTTTCCTTTTTGCTAAAGCATATAGTTAGGGCTGGACCAGGTGACCCTGAATCCTCCCTTAGTTATGCTGCAATAGATGTAGGCTGCCGGGGGATTCCCATGATGCATTGAGTTTTTCCTTTCCAGTCACCTTTCTCACTCACTATGTGTTAATAGACCTCTCTGTATTGAATCATATCTGTTATTAATCTCTGTCTCTCTTCCACAGCATGTCTTTTATCCTGTCTTCCTTCTCTCACCCCAACCGGTCGCAGCAGATGGCCGCCCCTCCCTGAGCCTGGTTCTGCCGGAGGTTTCTTCCTGTTAAAAGGGAGTTTTTCCTTCCCACTGTCGCCAAAGTGCTTGCTCATAGGGGGTCATATGATTGTTGGGCTTTTCTCTGTATCTATGAAGCGCCTTGAGGCGACATTTGTTGTGATTTGGCGCTATATAAATAAAATTGAATTGAATTGAATTGAATTGAATTGAATCTCTTAAAATGTGATGAAACTGATCAATTATAAATCCCCCGAAGGGCATGTTCTCAGTGACTTCAGGATTAACAGCTGGCGCCATTTAAAAAAATCGCTAATATGGAGAGCGCACACATACTGTGAATAAATACTTGCCGGCATACATGAGAAGGGGAGATGTGTAAACATCTCTCTCCTGCATCTTAAGAAATCAAAAACCTTCAGCTGCAGCAAATTATCAAGCCACATAAATCTCAACGTGTATAGTGCTTTTTAATTATTTTTTTGGTTCATGCAGACAGCGCACAGTATAATGTATACGTGCTGTCAGAGGTTGTAGTTAAGGCTCCCTGCAGCAGGAGTGAAAAGATGTAAAAACTGACCGTGCACACATAGACGTCTATTCATGCTGTACATGAATAATTTTTATAACGAGCTGCTCATCGGCGAGCATGTGTGAATATCTGAACTCAAACGGGCAGCATGTGGTTGTGTGTGTGTGTGTGTGTGTGTGTGTGTGGGGGGGGGGTGTTAGTCATGGGGGGGCTTTGTCTGTGATTACTATCTCTGACTGGGTTAGGGCGAAGGTCTGTGATATCTCCCAGCTATCGACACAAAGTGTTGCTCTTGAGACTCACCTCGGCGTCACCCTCTCCTCCTCTCCTCCTCTCCTTCTTCACTCCGGCTGTCCTCTCCTTCCCTCCCACCTCTCCTTCGCAGATTCCCAGGGCGTTTTGGAGCAGTTGTGTTTCACATGCAGGGTGCGATTAGGCTAGATGGCTACTGCAGCAGTGTGACGAGCACCCCCCCACCACACACACACACACACAACCACCTCCTCCTCCCTGAGCCCCTTTCAGCTCTCTTCCTCAGATCCTCTTCTACCCTTTCACCCTCAAGTCCTTTCTTTCTGGTCTCCTCCTCACGTTCCCTTCTCCTCCCCTCCCCTCCCACCTCCGTTTCGCTCCTCCGTGGCTGCATCTGACTGCACAGGTCTGTTTGGCATGCAGGAGGCTCCTGAGGCCTGGCGCGTCTAAAGGGCAGTGCGCCCAGAGGCAGGAGACGCGCCCTCACTGATAAACACCATCTACGCCAGACCCAGAGCAGCTATAGGAACCATAACGCCAGCACAACATACCCCAAAGTCCAGGTCTGGCCTCATACATCTCCAAACCTCAGCTTCACATCTACGCTCTCAGCATTGAAAGTTGGAGTCTTAACCTCTGCTTATTTTGAGCGCCGAGTGCTCATCTGCTTTCAGGTGTTAAATGCCATACGTACGGATCAAAGGATCTGCCTTAAGAACTGCATTAAGTATGGATTGGCCTTCTCCTGGCTGAGAGGAGAAAGGGGTGATTGTTGGGAAACAATGACAAAGATGAAAATCATAGAGGTAGAAAAGAATCAGGGAAAAAGAGCGCCTGAGAAGTGTAGTGAGCCCATGTCAGATGGAAACTGTCTGGCTGTCTCCCTCCGTCCCTCACGCTATTATTCCTTTCCATATTTGTACTTTTTTTTTTCAAATCCATTTACATGTGGTAAGGTATTTCCCCAAGGAGCACGACTCTAATTCAAGGGGTAAGATAAGCCATCAAAGTTAGTGACAGAGAGGGCGTATAGGTGGCTCAGTGACAGGCTGAGAAGAAGACAGTCAGGAGAAATGCCACCGCCACACACACACACACACACAAATAACCCACGGTGATTTAATCTGCAGAAGCCGCACCTTTACTTCCCTCTATAAAGATGTTACTCCATAGAAAAGAAGAGATAAAGAAGAAAGGTTATTTTGTAACTCAATTCACGGCGCATCAGCACACACACCCACTTATACAGTACATACGGTTTTGCACGTACAATGGCATTTTCTCCCCAACAACTGCTCTTGTTTAGTATGCGCTTCCTTTGGTCTTGAGGAGGAATGATCCTCACTCTAATGAACTAGGGCCTGCCACTTGAATGTAAAACAGGATTTAACCCGTCTTCAATGTCAGAGCCCCTCCCTGGGGCTGCTTCAGACAACACACACAAATTCACGGAAATGCACGCACACACACACACACACACACAGACACAGACACACACAGACAGACATGCAAGCAAACGGCCAATGTACACACACACGTGGTAATGCATGAACACCTATAAGTGAGACACTCTCTGCGCTTCTGGGTTTATTTCAAAGCAACTAACACTCAAGTGATGTCCTGTCTGACCTGCACAATCAATCAATCAATCAATCTATCTATCTATCTATCTATCTATCTATCTATCTATCTATCTATCTATCTATCTATCTATCTATCTATCTATCTATCTATCTATCTATCTATCTATCTATTATAATAAAGAACTGTGCAAGATTCAACACATCCTCTCTGCATTTGTCTTCTAAGTACTCAGAATATGCATGTTAAATGAAAAAAATTAACAAATGTGAGTGCAGAAAAAAACTGTATCTGTTTAAATCACATGAAATCTCAAGGAGCTATATGTAGAAATCGAAAGCATCAACACATTTAAAAATTCAGATATCACAACTGCTTAATCTCCACGCCTGCAAAAGCAAGAAAGAAACAACCGACATTGAGTTGTGCTCCTCTACTGGAATATTTTATTGTTATCATCATCATCATCTGTATCACTGTTATTATTTTTACATTTGTTCATTTTATTTGACGAGTGGGTGGAGTATTCACAAAGATGGGAGAATAATGTTAGATTCACAGTGATGGGCGAGGGGTTAGCCGTTTAATTCAACAACAACAAAAAAAACCCAAAAACAAAACAAAACAAAACAAAATCCAAACTCACACACTTTTAACAGGCGAACACGCCCACATTCAAACACACACACACACACTTATTATACCAGTAAACACCCGAGAATATGTGCGCTGACACATATTTGTAGTATGGGTGTGTAGTTCACCCTTTCCCCCGCCCCTGTCTTTTTTTTTTTAAACCCCCACCCAGCCCCACCCCGCCTCTGTCAGACGTGACAATATGAGGGGTTCCATAAAGCGAACCCTCAGATCAGGCTGTCGATCATAATCTCAATTTAGAAGAAGGAAAAAGAAAATAGTGCCAGAAGGCTTGGCTTTCAACAAATTGCTGTATATATAAATTTACATGTATTTGGCTAACATGGCAGATCAGACGACCTTATTACAAAGTGCTAGACTGTTTTTAATGTATCTCTCTCACAGCTTATATCACTGCATATCTTGGTTAAATTTTATTCTTCTCACTTATTTTTCCTGATGAGTTTGGCCGGGTGAAATTTCCAAATGTTATTATTTATGAATTCTTCTTCTTCTTTTTTATTTTAGTCGTGATTTTCTTACACATATACGTATAATTTTGTTTTAGTTGTTTCATTTTTTCCATGTCAAAAGTGTTTTGTTTTTCCTGAGAGGAGCTCCAATCAATTGCTATGAAACTGAAATTTAAAGTGTTTCATATCCCCACTTTTTAATTTAAAACTTTATCTCCAGTTGACTCGCTTGAACTGAAACCAATACCAGAACAATTCTGTTTTGTTTTATTGACCTCTGACGGTCACATTTTAATGACCACATGTGGTCTTGTTTATTTACCTGCCTTTCTAAATGAGCATTTATATCCCCCACCCCCACCCCCACTCCACATACCGTGGTCAGGCTATGATATTAGCGGCCGCTCTTGCATTGTTTTCTGTTTTAACAGGATCACACGCCGAACCGTGAAGTGCTTTAGAGTTCACACCAGAACAAATTTCGGTAAGTGCTCAGAAAAAAACAACAAAAAACAAAAAAAACACATGTTTAAATGATAAAAACACTTCTGTCCAGCACATTTCCCCTCCTAAAGCATTTTCACATTTTTTTTTCATCCACTAAAACAGTCGTATTTTTAAACAATTTCCCAATCGGTTTCACCTGGTGAAGAAAAAGAATATAAACCTAAAAACAAACAAGAATATGGCTTTCATACACAAACACAACTGCAGCATTGTACATTGTCATGATACACTAGAAGTCATAATCAGTTAAACAAATCGCCTTCCTATAATCAAACAATACAAATAGCGTCCTGTCTGCATTGCATTTCCTTCCCTTATATATAATGGAATGTCTGGGACTACTTTAATCATACTTTTGTCCCAAAAGTGTGCTTTTAGTATGGCTGAATCGATGAATACTTGGATCTTTTTTTCAATATTATTGTTTTATATTATTATTTTAAGTATCGATACAAAACACCAAAAAGCTGTCTCCACCTATTTTAAGTTGAAACCCTATAATCAAACTGTCACCCGGAGCCCACTGAAAGAGATGATTTGTATAATACTGCAATAATAAAAATTTATATTCCAAAGTCATTTTTATTCCTACAGACGAGTGCCCATCTCTTCCTACTGGTTTTAGGGTTAATTGGGTTAATGTGCGGTGACGGACATTGACGGTGAGGATGTGAGCTGAGGGTCGTCATGGTTTTCTCTCTATGTACAATATGGCTTCTCTGAGTGGAAGAGACACATAAATCAACACAGTCATCTAGAGAAAGTCACAGAGCAGAGTTTGTTGTTGTCGCGAAGATGAAAAGTCTTGAGGGACAACCAGTCAAAAGTTTCCATGTCCCCGTTTCTCTGAGAGTCACTGTCACTTGTACACAACAGGCTGACATAATAAAATCCTATGGCAGCGGCTTGTCACACACTTTAGATTGCAGTTATTCAACTCATTGTCCAATTAGTAACGTCCTCAGAGGTTTAATCTACTGCCACTTCTGTCTCTCCTGCCCTTTTCATTGTCTCTCTTTCCGTCCTGTCACTCCGCTCTCTCCTTCAGTTTATTTTCTCCTCTCACATCCTCCCCTCTGAGACTCAGTCCTCCTCTGTGCCCGCAGCCCCCCTCAGTCCATTCATACAGAAGGGCAGGCTAGAGGAGAAGGGGCTGTCAGATGGGGAGAAACCACTGAAGGGTGGAAGGCCGGCCAGCCGCTGTAGGTGGGGGAAGAAGGCCGGTGGGGGTCCCTTGTGGTGGTCCGAGCGTAGCTGCAGGCCATCACTGTGTCCTGTGCTGTGGTGGTGGGAAGGGGGGAGCTCAGGTGGAGCGTAGCGGATAGTGCTTGGGGCATAGAGGCTCTGAGGGCCCTGCGGGCCGAGGGCAAGGGGGTGGAAGAGGACCCGGCCCGCTGCACTTCCAGCAGCCAGTCTCTGAAGCAGCTCAAAGTCAGGACCGTTACCTACACCACCACTACCGCCACTGCTCCGGCTGACCACCCCCGCCGACACAGCCCTGTCCTCGCGGGGCAACGGGGAGGACACGGGCATGGCGGGGGACAAAGCTGGGGACGGGGGAGTGAACAAACCCTTCGGTGGGGCTTCGCTGCTGGAAGAGGAGTCCGGGATCGGGGTGGTGGGGCTGTCACCATTGAGGCTGCTGGAGGGCGTGTGTGCATGCGAGGGCTGGGGCTGAGTGGTGTGTGTGTGCGAGGTGGAAGTTTGAGTGTGTGATCCCCAGCGCCCCCCGGTGGTCAGGGCTTCATGCTCAGTCTTGATGCCTGGGCTGCCGGGCAGGGGAGATGGAGTCACTACACTTTTCAGCTGCTGGATCACAGCCCGGCCATTGTGCACCCTCCCTCCCCTCTCCCCTCTCGTCGGGGTGTCTCCTCCTCTGCTCTGTTTACCTCCTCCTCCGCTGTCTTCCCGTTTCAATCTGTCGCTGTCACCTCCCTGATCCCACTCGGTTTCATCTTCCTCTTCCCCGTCGCTTTCGCTCGCCAGGTCTGAGGAGGCAGAGACACTCTCCTCCGTGTGACGGAGCTCCTCCAGTCTGCGACGGGTTTCGGGAGGTGCGCCCTCCGGGTCAGATCTCAGCAGGCGCTTCCTCCTGTCCTCTGATTGAATGGCCGTGGTGGTGAATTTGTCTCTGCCTTTAGTGTCAGGGTCGCTTTTCCCCACTGAGCTCTTCACAGGTTGCGAGCCTGAGGAGGAAGGAGATTTTTATGAGACGGGCGAGTGCATCAATGGGACGTCACAGTAAGGTAGCAATGTATGTAGTGTGGTACCTCGGGCCTGTGTGGAGCCGTCGGTCGGGGACGAGCTGATTCGAAGTCGCTCTGCTCTTATGCTCTCTGGTAGCTGCAGCAGATCCAGGGGAGTGTCGGGCAGCTCTGTTCGACTGGATGGATAGATGTGAAAAAATGGGAAAAAGGAGAAAGGGAGAGAGTGAAAAGCTGGATGTATACACAAATCATCTACCACTTAAAGCCACTTACACTTTAAAAAAAAACAGGAATGCTATGCTGATTTAAGTGAATACTTAGAGATGGAAACAACATATAATCAGCCTAATAACTACCTCCAATAGCCAAACTGCCTCACACCCTTCTAACCTCCATCTAACACACACTCACTCCTTCCAACAGCCCTTATCACACATGCACAAACACTGACACATGCAAACAGACACACAGGCAGACCGCACCCCCCGAAACACACGCAGATGCACACAGACACACACAAATGCTCCACTCAGCAGCCCACCTATACACAGTTAAGCTCAGACAAGGAGGAGGCTGTTGGAGAAGTTAATGAGCTCTTGTAATTACAGCACTAATTAACTAAAACACCATTCAGCCCCAAAATTCTGACATCCATTTGTTGTAATTATATAGCTTCAGTCCAATTAGCATTGAAATTCAGCCTACTCCTCTTGTTTTTGTCTGACTGCTCTGCTGCTATGCGCGCGTTCTGTTGTGTTCTCTCGCGCTCGCTCCGTGGTAAACACACCAAAGCCTTAAACAAAGGTAATACGACATTTAAAGGGTAATTTATATTTAAAAAGAAATCAAGGTGCAAGGTTTTTCAAAATTTTCTTAATCTGATTTGGAGCTTTCTGTAACAGGGTGTCTGCTTATTCAGAATAATAGCATTAAATAACAATAGAATAATGCATAAAGTAACATTATGGAGGATGAAAAAACCCGAATGCAAAAGGTATGAAAAAGTGATAACTTTTACTAATTACTATTTAAAACACAAGATAAAATAAACATTTCACTGTCGAATGAGGAACATTTTGAAAGAAAAAGTACGGTTTTTGAAGCCGCAAATTTTTCTGTATGTTGGTCGTGACGCATAGAAACTGTCAGAAACATTAGCAAATTCAAACTAATCTAAAAATCTATTAAAAGAATAAGAAGAATTTAATGATATTTTAGCCAATCTTTCAAGATTTATAACAAAATCAAAAATAACCATTACATTAATTAGGCAGTGGTTTGCTGCTTTGATCTCCTCGTTTCGTGTGTATCTTTACCAGTTTTCTCACATGCTGGAATAAATGAACCTCCCTATCCCAATAATCCCTCTACATTTCATCAGCTATCCCTTCAAAGGGTCTCTGTACACAGTGTGATGCCTGCATACATAACATGACTTCCTAACAGCACTCGTGGAGAAACGGCAGTTTCAGCTTTGCTCAGGTTCTACTGACCTCAAGACGTAGTTAACCCAGATAACGTTGCGTTCGTGGGGGGCTTTGTGGTTGATGGACACGGTGGCAGTGGACTGGATCCACAGGTACCCTCCTCTCCTCTGGAGCCAGCGATAATAACCAGTCACTACCTGGCCTTTTCTTAGCACTAAGGAGCAAAGATGGGAAGAAAAGAAACCTGTTAATGGTTTGACAGTTCATGAAGGTGGCAGCAGAGGGCGCCTCTAACAACAGTACAGGAGGAGATTTCAACAGGCTCTTGTAGCAGCACTGCCAAGTTTAGATACTTGAAGAAAGAGAGGGATGGGGATGAACATCATATATTATACGTATCCATATGGATGTGACTCACAGTCCTCGTGGCTCTGCCGGAGGTTCTCCAGGTCTTCTACATGGATGAAATGGTAACAGGTATGTCCCACTACCTCTGCTGGAGTCAGATCCATATACTCAGAGATCCTGTAGAGCATTGGAGGAAGAAAAAAACAAACAAACAAAAAACACACACACACATTTGTCAGCCAAACAGAAGCAGATGTGTGTGCTAACACCACCAACTGGCTGGGTGCTCTGCCAGCTCCTCATGAAAAAACATGAAAGATAGAGCGACTCCCAAAAGGCAAAACAATAGATGGATTACCTGTTCTCACAGTATGTAACCTGTAGGTCCATGTTCACTCGGAACACAAACATGTGGCTCTCCATGCGGACTTCATTAAGCGTGGAGGGCGGGAGAGTGTGCGCCAGCGCAACCAAACCCATCGGTCGACGCACTGATCGGGTGGAGCCCGGGACGAGAGCGGGGCGGCAGCGGATTCGTCCCGTCACGTGGATTACCTGACAAGCACAGTCTTTCTTATGCACTCATACGCACAAGCCAGTTTATAAAAGGATTACTAAATAAAGATCAGGTGGAATCAGAGCTGTTTGATGCACTGATTTAGAAAACGTAGCATTTATCAATATGCAATAAACTTGGACATATTAGCAGTGAGCGCAGTAAACTGTGATACGTGGAGCGGTTCAGAGCGAAATAAGGTCACAGCCATAAAATATACTGGCAATGACCACCTTGTGCGTGTGTGTGAAACACCAGCAACACAAACCCAAATTGTTATTTTATTCCGAACACATGCAAGTAAGCTAAGGAATGCATAATATGTTCTCAAATTATGGTGACGCATTTCCTCTCATACCTTGTATCCAGAAGACTTGACATGCAGGCCTCTTTTGGTGAGCGTGGACTTCATGCGGATAAAAAAGCCACGCTCGGGTGGATCGTCGGCAGGAGAATGAGGACTGGATGGAGCTGCTGGGGATGAGAAAATAACATTAGCTGTTTCAAGAATATTTTTATTTGACTTTTGTCTTAATAATGCCATTTGAACACAGTGAATTGTTGAAAATCATATTATGTATTTGTTATATTTCCTTCTGCTTTCTTGCCATGACAGTACCGGGTTCAGGGGTACCAGCTAAGGAGGAGGTGGACGCAGAGCTGGAAGCGCTCTCAGGGGCTGTGTGACAGCCGGCCTCGGCCCGTAGATGTGGCCTGATTCCCAGCCGCTCCGCCATCTCGACGTGGTCCGCTGGGTGGATGTAGTCGAACACACTGCTGCCGGTCAGCTCCACCTGAAGAGAAGCACACACAAACCAATCAAAACCAGAAGCTTTGTGCAAAAATAACTATACGTGGGCGAGCACACGCCTACAAATACACACAGACACACACACACACGTGCACTGAAAAAAAAATCAATATATGTTATGACGGGAAAATGAAAGTGCCGCTCTGGGTTACAACTGAACAAGGAATGAGGGGATGTAAGACAGCCCCACCTGCCACCCCACCAACATGCTCGCACACACATACACACACACATTTAAGTCCTGTCTCGGAGGATCAAGTGACTACAGTGCTACACAAATAAAACCAGGAGGAGATAAAAATCAATTGTATTTGCTGATTAAAAACAGGTGAACTCCAACTATCTCCAAAGGTCACATTACTATACTTCTTATTCCCCGTGTCCCTCCCGGCTCCTTCATTCAGTTACAGTCTATCCCAGCAGGCAGCAGCGTAACAGCTCATACAGCTCTATATGATCCTATCATCATAATGCATCATAGTCGCATCTCTAATCATTTAAAGGCAATAATGGCACTGCTCTTGCATGGCATCCATAAAAGCGGCACAATTGAAGAAGGTGTGATTCCATCTGAAGCAGCATGAATAAGTGTGTGTGTGAGAGAGAAGCAGAAAAGGGGGGGGGGGGGGGGGCATGCATGCTTACACACATCTATGCAGGTTCCATTACATCTGTGAATGTGTGTGTCTGTGTGTGTGCGCATTTGTGTGTGTGCCAATACTATTCCATCTGATAAAGCCGTGGCTGCAGCAGCCTCACACCCTTGTCTGTAGGACACAGCCATTTATTACCGGATTAGAGCCATTTACTGCAGGCTTTATGGGAGCTTCAGCAGGCCCTCAAGGACATCACAGCCGGGGGAGAGGAAGAAGGGGAACAGGAAGGCGGGAGCAGGCAAATAAGAGCGATCGACAATGAGGGAACGGAGAGGGGTAAAGATGTAGGAAACCCCACCGAGTGAGGGGAGATGACAGACGAGTTTTTATCACCCCTTATGTTATTCAGCGCCAGACACGCAGGCCTTAATTTCTTGGGAGACGGCGCCACATTTTGCAACTGCGCCACCTGTACTAAACATATTATTAAATACTAGATTTGATGGGCACCATATGGAGAGGCTGCCCTGCATACTTGCAAGACTCGAAAACTAATTATCCCGTAACAACTGTGCTACTGTCACACTTTGAAAACATGCGAGAACGGCTGACCATGCTGACCTGGGAACATATTTGGATAGATATTTGAGGATTTTAATATCTGATAGCATCAAGACAATAATAAATGCAGTTACTGAGAAAGTCCAAGATAAGAAAAATCAATTAAATCTTATGCATTTTAACCATTAAGACATTGAACAACACAGGTTTCAGATAGTTCAGGGTTCTAATAAAAAGCGGAAGCCTCAAAATATATGCCCCCCTAGACACAGGGGAATTAAATGAATTACATTATTTACATTTCTTTTCTTTATAAAAAATGTCTCTTTTCTCAGCTAACCTCATGCGTCACATAAGAGCACACTGGATCGCAGCTCCCACAGTGATAAGCAGAAGCTCTGATAACGGCTCAGCAGAGTAATATACAGCAAGCGTGTGTGTGTGTTTGGCTCTCAGTTGGCAAACTCTTTTCACTTTTCACTTCCAAAGACTGTGCTGTTGAGGTCTAATGTATTTATTTCTCCCTCGTTCTCTGTCCAGCTCTAACAGGTGAGGCTGGTAAATGTGGAGACCAAAAGCACTGTGCTAGCTGACCTTCATGTACGTCAGCAAACTCTTTTTAATCAAGAATTTTTAACACGAGGAAAATTCAGTGTTTTTGTTTACCGATCCTTCTTCTCCTCAGCGTCGATAATACGTCAGCACTCTTCAGCTGCGTGCTTTTTGAGTCTGACATCAAAACTGACTCGTTCATTAATGTTTTAAAGTTAAGAGTTTGCAGCTGTCCATTAAATGGCTGGATATCTCTATTAAACTCTGGATGAACCTCGCTTTGAGCATTTCATGTTACCGATTATATCAGCATCTATCTGTCTGTATACTTATCCATGTATATGTAATGGTTAGCACATGGTCATTTTCAAGGACCAAGTCTGCTCAGAACACTGGACCAGCCATTTGAAAGAGGCAAAATCCCTCGACCCAGTGGTGTTGAAAAACAAGGCAGAGAGGCGAACAGGTCCTTATGGGCTTTACCGGTCTTAAGACCTATCCGAATAATATCACTTCATCTCAAGCAGGAGGGCGAGATTGAAAAAAGATCAGACAGAAATGAGAAGATGAGGAAGGGACGAAGCGATTGAGAGGATGAGTCAGGCTCAGACATAAAAACAGGTATAGAATGTGGCGCAAAGGGAGGCGCGAGGAGAGACCGAGATCATTCAAATCTCTCTGAGAGCGTGTGTGTGTCTGTGTGTGTGCGTTTGTGCCTATGCAAGCACACGGCGCGCCTCTGTTTCCCTGCGTATGTGACTAGACTGTCTGTTTTTATGTCTCCGTGTGTCATTGTGTGTCACTGTTTGTGCGAGTAGTTGTCTGTCAGCGCATCTGTGTGAACCTGTGTGTGTGTGCGCGCAGAGATGCACGTGCATGCATGTATGGTGGTGTGGTGGGGACGAGGGGCAGCGAGCAGGGGAAGCAGAGACATGATATAAATAATAGCAGGGGGCTTTAATATGTATGAGGCATCCGGGCAGTGGTCCACAACATACTCTCAGCCCTCAGCCCTCACTGACTGATGGGAGAGGAGAGGAGAGGAGGGAGGGGAAGATGGGGTGGGGCGGAGGTGGAGTGGGGGCTGCATACTAACCATTCGCAGATCAATTCTCTCCTCCCTCAATCTACCATCCTTCCTCCCTCCTCTTTACCCCATTTATCCCTTTTTTTTATCCTACTTTTACTCCTCCATCCTTTTCATGTCTCCTCCCTCATCTTCTCCAACCTTTGTCTCTCCAGCTATTCTGTCCTCCCCTCTTCTGTTTCCATGTCTTCTCCCCCCTGCCTCATCTGCTATGTGTCGCTCCCAGGTTTATCCCTCGTGCTTCCGGGCCTGAAAACCAAGTGAGCGAGACAAAAAAAAAAAAAAAAAAAAGATACCTGTGCGCCAGGGGAATGGGCGGAGGGCTGTGCCCTTGGTCAAGGTGCCTGACCTGGGCTAAGTCGGCTAAGCAACCCCACTGTCAGGGGAGTGGCCCGGGTGGTAAGCCAGGGCAGAGGGGTCAGACGGGGGGACAGGAGATGCGGGGCTGGGGCGGTCCACAGGGGCGACATGCCCTCTAAAACAAACAACCACTTATACTTTTTCACTCAGAACATTGTTTGTCTGTCCTTCCCCTCTCCCCTGTGTCCGCCTCCACTCACCAGCAAAGTATATTGAAGTGTTTTGTCCTCTCCCTCCCACCTTCCCTTCTTTCCTGTTGTGCATTTTTCCATCTCATTGCTTGTGTCCATAAACACACTGTATATTCGCGCTCGCCCCCCTCCCCGAACCCCGTCTACCTGCCCTTTCTGGCTGTGTCTTTCTCATCATAAACCTCCTCTGTGCCCGGCCGTCCTCATCTTTTCGGGAAGGTAAACGTGGCGCTGTATGTTTAAGGTTTCGAACGTAATCTTCGATCATAAATAATTTCATTAGAATGCTGATGGCTTAGGCCCAGTTTGAGGAGATGTGATGGGTTAGGCCATCTGCTCAGCTGATAAGAACAGCTCTGTTTTATTAGCATCTCCACCAAAGCCTCGGCTGTCTTGTTTACCTAGGCAATCCCAAGGCGAATTTCATTCCTACTGCACATTTAAACTCTATTTACACACTCAGACTCTCTCGCTCCTCTTTACCACCGTCTCTCCCCATATTCCTCTGCTTTATTTTCTTTCTCTCTTGTAATTGTCTGTCTGGTTCTCACTGTTTCTCTCTGCAGCTCCCCTTTTTGTTCTGTCTTCTCTACGTCACTTTTTTTTGTATCTCTCTGTGTTTACATGTACATTGTGTGTGTGTGTGTGTGTGTGTATGTGTATGTGTGTTTGCAAAGAAGACTCAAAAACTCCACGACAATTCAAGACAATCCTTGTGCTAATCCAACTTTATATTAACCTTCATTGAATGCCCCATGACAGGAAAGTTTAAAGAATAGTTTCAAGTCTGCCTCACATTAAGAGTAATTAGGCTTTGTAATCGTTCTTCTTCTCCTTACTTGCTGTGAATCGATCTTAGCTGTTGAGCAATGGGTGCTTTTTATTATGCTAGCATGTCTTCAAGCTTCCCTCACTTTTTTCTCTTCCCCGCATCTTAACTCCTCCCAGTGAAAATGGGAGACAGAGATTGATCTGTGAAAGGACAGACCTATGTTTCCTTATTGCAAGCGCCTTCTGAAGCCTCCTCTATCTGTAAGGCACAGCACCTCTGCAGAAGTGGCATGGACAACCAGAACAAAAATATAGAGGGAAACTAAACTGAATGAATATTTGTATATGTGGAAAATAAGAAAGGCCTTGATGAGGTCATCTTGAAAATGTGATTTTTGATTCTTTTTTATTGTGAATAATTAGTAAAAACAAAGTGAGGTGTGGTGTGAACTTTTTCAACTTTTCAAGCTCAGCATACAAGAACAAGCTTGAGAACCACTGATTTAAGAGACTGAACTATATCTTATATTGCAAGAACAATTTTGGGGGTCAAGAGAGTAGTGAGAACACCGGGAGGGGGGACAAACATGTTCATGATATGAAACTCCATCAGGAAAAAAATGGAGTCAGCGAGCTCATTTTTTTCCTACAAGTCTCCAGTTCAACATTAAACAATGACTAAATATCTGAAAACTAAAAACCTATTTTCCCCCCTCAAGTTTGCTTTACACTGACTTACAGGTGCAATTCAGGACATCATTGTGTGCAGGTGGAGTAAAGTATATTTATGACCAGGGCCAAAATTACAGACTTTCAGTGCAACTTAACAAAGTTGAGGAAGGATTTAGTAAAATGCATCTAAAGAAAATCTTGCTGCATTTTTTTCTTTGTATTACGGTGAAAAAACCCAAGAATGTAATAACATTCATCACATGTGCAGCAATCACAATAGACTGAAAAACAGCCTTAACAATACTGAAAGAAAGTACAACATCCATCTGAAATTAAATGAAACAATGAACAATGATTTAAAAGCTAAGCCTGTTATCCTCTTGCATGTGTATAGATATATTTTTTGTTTAAAATCACATTTTCTGCGTGTTTGTGTGAACTAAATGCTGCATTCAAGGAATATTTTGCTTAACAAAAACTACTTCTGACATTATATCCCTAAGTTACAGTGATTTCATAACTTGGGACGACATCTGTTTGATTTATCTGCTCTGATAATTATACATATATATTCTTAGAGATTTTTCCAGTCAGTACAGATATGAATGATATTGGTGACCAAGGACTAATGGAGACTAATGAGGTCTCCTTCATGTGAATACTGTACTAAAAGGAAAAATAACAAACATATCCTTAAAACTTATTCTTAAGTTCGTTAATGGTTCCAGCGACTGCCCTTAAACAAAGAAAAAACCCTCAGTTACATCTGTTATTGTTACACTTGCCTCTCTCTCTCTCTCTCTCTCTCTCTCGCACGCTGTACCCATTCTTCTTAGTTTGAAACATCTCTCTCTTATCACACCTCTCCTCCTTTCCTCCCCCTCTCTTTCTCTCTTTGGCTGTCTCTATCTATCTTCCCATCCCCCTTGGTGTTTTTCCCCCTCCCTACAATCAATGTGGCTTTTAAGATGCCTATCGATTTGTTCCCCTAGACAGGCCCAGCGCGCTGGGGCGACACTTTGATTGCTAGGCCAGTAATTACTGTTATTATTTATGCATCTGGGCAAAATGGCAGGACTTAACATTCACAGTACAAGAGGCCACAGGCAATCAACAGAGGTGAGCACCTGGAGAGGGAGAGAGGGCGGCAGAGAGAGCTAGAGACAGAGAGAGAGAGCAGCATTGCCCCTGTGAGAGTTGTACTCCAGAGATGAGCACAGAGAGTGAAGTCAAAGATATTCACACTCACACACAGACACACAAACACACGCGCTCCTGGGAAGGGATATGAAAGCATAAAGAGAAGACAGGCACATGTGTGCAAATGCACTTGTAAATAAAGGATTATGTGGTCACGTGTGTGTGTGTGTGTTGTGTGAGAGAGACATAAAGAGAGTGAGATGAGGTTGTCTTACCTGTGAGAGTCCCAGGTAGATAGAAACTGTCTCTGAGATGTAGAGGAACCGTCCCTCCTGGCTGACCACAAACACAAAGCCATCTAGAGACTGTGCACATAAACACACAGGGACACACAAAAACACACACACACACACATGCATGCAGAGACGCAGACATAAAGGCAAGCAGAAACAAGACAGACAAATTAGAGCAATTAGCGTGTATCGAACAAATTACAATGAGCTAGAGAACAAACAACCCATCACCCTTCGGCCTCTTCTCTCGACTAGCGAGCACGCTCACACGCGCGCGCCAAAAACTCACATGACGTGCATAAATGTGAATAGACATGAAACAATTCCCATAGACGCAGCTACACACGCGACAGCTGCGAGTGAGACCTGCGTGACCGAACAAACGGTGAACAAAACAGAGGCAGACGCAACGCATGCGGTGTGGACGTCCACGAACACACACATACGCACGTGCATCAAGAAAGGCGCACTTAAACAAATTCAGCAACCAGACATGAGAAACTGAGCTTATAGACCAGGGGCTGTTCCAATCAGCCGTAATAAACCAAGAGTCGAAGCTTCATCCTGGATCTCCAGACACACACACACACACGGACAAATAAACACAGACACAGATAGAACCAGAGTCATTACGGCCTGCAGTGATTCTAATGAGAAGTGAAAGGTATACAGCCAGCCCATTAGAGGAGACTGCTTCAGAGAATAATATTAATCGTCATAACAAGCATCCAGGAGTGAGCTGACACAGTCTCAGCCTCACACACACATGCACACACACCAGGGCCACTTTGCTCTAGAAAAATGATTGCTATTTTGGCGGCCTAGTGCTTAAAGTGGCAGTAGTAATTTATGCAACTGACACATCCAGTATGCAAATGTGTGGCCGGGGTGTGGAGCGTCGTGTGTCGCGTGTCGCGGCGAGGAGAAACCAGCCGCATGAATGTCGGAGAACTAAAGTGCAATTATCAGGCTATTACTGTGGAAGAACGGCTGGGAGGGGAAGAATCATACAGTTTTTCTGGAGCGTTAATTTGATTTCTATCAGCGCCGTTCTCTAAGCCTCTCTTCCTCTTTAAAATGCCAGAGGAGAGCAGACATATGTAATGTTTCTTTGTTTTACCACAACCTTCTCACTCCTCTACTCTCCTTTTATCCCTCCACCTGTTCCCACTCCTACCTGTTCTTCCTACCGCCTCCCCCTCCCTAAGCTCCCTCCAACGTACAATCTGCAGTGCTACCTCCTTTGCTCTTCCTCTGAGTCTTTGCCTACATTCTGCATTTCGTCACCCCAGCAGCCCTCCTGCCCCAGAGTACCCCTCGGGCTGTATTCATCTGTTAGTGCAAAAGGGAGGTATTCTTTGGCAGCATCTGAGGGTTACGCGATGTGCTTCTGTGTCTGAGTGTGACTGTGTTTAGGAATTTGCCTGGAAATATGAGTCAAGGCAGAAAGACTTGAGCCAGTGCAGGCTGTGATCACACATAGCAGCGACTTAGTACAGCAGGATAATCAAACAAATGTGACTGTTAGGAGGGGGAAAAAACATTTCTAACTTCAACTTTTGATACATCTGAAAAAACTAGTTTCTCTGCTTAACAACACAACATAAGTATGGCAAAAAAAGTCAACTATAGACATAATCAGTGCGGTACAAGAAGCAATGTGTGGGTGATGCGGTCGTTACCTGCAGGAGGTGTGCCCCTAGGTGCTGCTCAAACATGTCAGTCGCCAGAGAATGAGATGAACGTCTAACTGCAGAGAAAAAGGAGACAGACATCGTCATAAAATGCTGGCGGGCAGCATTTTATACCTGTTGATATTCTAGCAGGTGAGTAGATTTTGTTAATTGATCATGAGCAGGGCTTTTTCAGTACAGAAATTTGGGTTTCTGTAGGTAAGGTGTGTGTTTTAACAGTGTTTTTATTACTGTAGTATGACAAAATGCTAAAAAAAAAAAGTCCATGTTCAGTACTAGACAGTTAAGATCACATATTACAGTTAGAAAGGTCATGCTCTTGGTCAGTGTAACCATCAGAAGCAACTTAATTAGTCAAAGCTGCAAAAACAAAACAAAAACGTCTTAAAATGTAGGAAATAATTTTGCCGGTCGGGTTTAAGCCACGCTAATGGATTAATTTCCATTTTTCTGGATGAGTTAATACAGCTTTGAGAAATAAGTGATTACACAAATTGATCTGGAAATAGAGGATTTTGCATTAACGTGGGATCTCTTTCATAACTTTAAAATCTTCAGCAAAATCAGAAGTGAAACTTAAAGCAATTATGTCTGATAAAAGAAGAATTTACCGTGCTTAAAAAAAAAAAGTGCACATAAGGTGGAGCGCTGCGTGACGCATACCACTCAATCTCTGCCAGGCATACAAACAAACAAGCAAACACACACACACACACACACACACACACACACACACACACACACACACACACACACACACAGTGTCTGCATCACCACTCTTAATGCATCCCAAACACAAGCTATCAGAGCTGCTTCAGTGCCAAAGTGGTGGTGTTTACCAAGGCAATTACAATACAAATAGAGTTGGAGGTGGTTAGGTGGAGGAGGAGGGGAGGAGGGCATAGATAGGTATGAGAGGAGCACAGAGGGTAGGGAAAATGAAAAACCTTAAGGAAGGAGAGAGTGATCACTTTCTCCAAAGCAAACATGGGCATGGGGGTTGGGGGTGCCGCCACTGACGTGGAAGATTAATTTTGCAATCAGGTGTATTTACTGTTTTATGTCAGAAGGAGTGTGTGACGGTGTTTATGCACCTGCAAGTGTGTGATTGCAAAAGTGGGGACCATATGTGAGAACTAATCTCACTCCAACAGGGCTGCTTTTGAACACAATGTTCTCCGTCCAATGGAGACAAACTGCCTATGTGAGTGTGTACCCAAAATATATGTGTATAAGAGCATATAAATGTGTGTACGCGTGTGAGTCTATGTGCGTGCCTTTAAGGATCATCGGATATCTGCGCGTGTGTATGTGTGTGTCGCTGCAAGGCTGCGGGAAATCAATACACGTTATGACAGGAAAATGAAAGCGCTGCTGTGGGTTACAACTGAACACAGAGGGGGGGATCGGAACACACACACCCACCAACACACACACATATACAATCACAAGTGCATATATATTGCCCAGCTGCCTGCTTGTGATGTGGGTTTGTTGAATAGAAGAGGGAGGCATTCCATTAGAGCTATAGACACACACATACACACACTTTAGGAATACACACAGCAATGAATTGTCATGCACAGACTACACAGCAGCAACATGCTCCCCGATTAAACAACACAAATACCCGTGCACACACACAAACTCTCTCTCTCTCACACACACACATACACACATAAATACAGAGTTGCCGGACAAAGCCACAGTGGCATTGTGAGATTGGGGTCCCCCTGTGTGACAGAGTGTGAATTTAAATAAGGCAAGTCCATTCACGCTATGAAAGGGGGTCTGGTGCTGGGACCCTTCAGCCTAGTCAGTCCCTGCCTGGAGGGGGATGGGGAGCCCATTTCGCTCTCTGCCTGCCTAGCAGGCTCCCTTGTGGGGCAGCGATGCAGCCGCAGTGCTAGGAAGCTTGGAGGAATCAACCCCCGTGGTAACCATATAGGAATTAATCAAAACAGAAGATAAACGCACTTCGATTGTTGTGAAAGTGTGTGTGTGTCTGTTCTGGCTTTCATGCCACAGAACCCTGGAGGAGCGAAGGTGATGGTGGGTGATCAGTTGTGCTGAGTAGTGTCAGCGGGCCCAAGGAAACGCTGAATGTGACATGAGGCCAGCGGGGCTGACAGATGAGTCACACCCCTGCACACACACGCAGACACAAATACACAGAGGACCATTTATTAAAGACTGCCACAGTACAATAGGGCAACCAGGAAACCAAAACACTGGACCTGGTGTGTGTGTGTGTGTGTGTGTGTGTGTGTGTGTGTGTGTGTGTGTGTGTGTGTGTGTGTGTGTGTGTGTGTTTGTGCGCACATGTGAAGGGAAAGAGTCTCACAGCGCTGATGGTATCACACTCTGAGAACAAAGATCTCTCTGTAGTGCTACTGTGAACCCCTACTTCTATATGTGTGTGTCCGTGTGCGAGTGAGGGCTTTGCATTATTCTGTGTGTATACCTTAATATTACAGCTTCTATAATATTTTATGTCATTATAAATCATAATTCAAACAATAACATATTTTTTTACAACTTAGATCTTATTTTGAACTTGCAGTGCATGCGCCTTATTGGTAGAACAAGTCAAAACAGATGACAAATGTTTGGCCAGACATTAACAAACCAACAATGTGGCCACGTTATTAAAGCAGTGCTTCAGATCTGCTAAATGTTTCATTTAGATAGTTTTGGACATCACATCTCATCGGTGTGCCTGAAAACATCATTTGTAGTTGAATATTGTTGTGGTCAAACAAGATTTTGGAATATTATTGTGAATCTTAACTTTTTTGTACAGACAACTGGACGTTATTCCCTCTTGTTTAAGCATAAATATATAACCAAGAGAATTTTGCCCCAAAAGATCACCTTCAGCCAAGAAAGAAAGTGGTGGCACTCAGTGTAATAAAAGTTTAATTTGCCAGAATTCCTGTATCTGTGACTGCTGGCCCAGCTGAAGCGCTGGAAAGAAAGAGGGCTTCAACTCAACTCCTAAATCAAGAAAGTGGTCTCGATCATGGGTGTCAAACATGCAGCCCTCAAAGAGTCAAAACACAGCCCGCTGGAATTTGTTTTTGCTAAATGTGAAAATTGCAGAAAAGGAGGACGTTATGTTTGACCTTTTCAATGAATTTTGCACCAGGAAGCATTGCATGTCACTAAGAATAGATCGTGTCCTGAACCGGGACCTGAAACGCTACATTCACCCAATGCAGTGGCCTAAGTAACTGTCAGTTTGACATGTAATGCTACCATTACAGTAAGGGAGTTTTACATACATATATTATGATGAGTATATGTGCATGTTTGGTTTAACTGGTCCGGGCTGTTTTTATGTACTAAAATTAGTTTGACATCCCAGTCTTGGTTTCCTGCATGAACTGTTAACTTGTTTAAAAAATGTGTGACTGCCTGATTGCTCTTTTTTTGATCCCCGATCTCATCAAATCCTTCAGTTTTTAACCATAAAAAGATGTTCAAAAGCAATAAAACCTGACTTCAGTTAAGATGCGTTAAATTGCAATTCTCCTTTAAGTGAGCTTGTGCGAATAAACAGCGTGACTTGTGTGCAGAGCTGGACGCAGGGCTGGCTGAGGTCTTTGATCGAGCTGTTCTGTCACACTCCGATTCCATTAGCTTCCCGGGACTCTGCTAAGAGATTTAATTCCATTGTGGGAATAAGAGACAGAATGGGACAGGGCAGGAATGGACACGTTAATTATGATTTGACTCAGAGGTCAACTTGCACGGACTCCCCAGCACTTCACAAGCAGAAAAGATTTGAATGATTGAATGAAAAAATTTGAATGATTTTCATTATACTTTTGTCTAATACATAATTTAGTCCCAGTTCAGGCCAGAGGAATGGCCACACACACACACAGCCAAGCATCCCCACGTGGGGGGCTGTAGACACACAGACTCCACCCCCACAGTGTCAACCTCTTTTAACCAGGTTAGGATGTTACCATGGGAACCAAACAGTGAACCCCCATTTCTCTCTCTCAGTTTCCTCTCTCTGTGTCTTCTTATTCATCTTTGTCTCTTAAGTTTGGCTCTGCCACCGCAGCTTCACCCTTTCAAAACAAGAGCCCGGTCACTTGCAAAGTTGTTTACTACCAATCCAAATGTGATGTTTCAGCCGTTCGACAGACAGCGAGAGAAAAAGTGACCCTAATCGCAGCGTCCTTCTCTGGCACAATTATCTTCTCACGCCGACATCCATCCCTCCCTCCTTCCCTCTATCTGTCCTCTATCTTTCCGTCTCTTCTCCATCGCTCCCTCACTCCTTTTGCGGTCGAACATAATTTGAGTGCAATTAACTTCCCTTAAAAGCCCAGGCTGCTTTAAACGCTGTGAATTAGAGGGGAGGCAGACGCAGGGAGATCGTGAAGAGGTGGGGGAGACAGAAGGGGAGGCGAGGGAAGACGAAAGCAATGAAAGAAATGAGGGGGAGAGTGAGAGGGAGAGAGAGAGAGAGAACAAGCAAGTGAAGGCAGAATGAAAGTCAATGTCACCAGCGCCAGGGAGGGGAGAGGTGTGTTTGACCTCACTAGCCAAGACAGTAAAACACTTCAGCTGGCCCTGTTGCTGGCGCTGACTTGTCATTGCACTGTACCTTGTGAAAAAGGCAGAGGGGGTTCTCCAGCTGCCCTGCACACCTGTTACAGGTTGATATTTCAGACAGGAAATTTTAAAAGATATCTCTGTCTTACCACAATCAAGTTATTTTCTTTACATTATTATTATTATTATTATTATTATTATTATTATTATTATTATGTTTGCACTTACTGTTAACAAACCCTACATTATCTTTAACTGACATGCAAAAGTAAAAACTGAACCAAAGTGCAAAAGATACTTTTGGACTAATTTATATTCTGCTGACCCTAATAAAATGTTTGTTTACATTATGTTCTTATTTGTTATTTTATAAAAACATTAATACTGTCTGCATGGTTGGGTGTGGTTTATTCTTGCCAGTGTAGAGTAGCATAATACAGAGTGTGTCAGAGCTTTAAAAAATGTATATAAACCTCCCAAAAGCCTTGAATTACTTTAAACAAACAGCACACCATCACACTACACCGCCTGGACTAACCTGTTTAACCTTGCCTGTCCAACAGGAAGACTGCTTTGGTTTCACCTGTAGAATCTGGTTAAACTGTCAGTTTGCTTGATTGCAGATCTGCCTCTAAGTTTAAGTAGATTCTTATCACAAGCAATAGAAAGCTTAGGAATAGGAATCAGGCTTCCTGGATTTTTTTTCAAAGGAAGTGTAGTATGGGGGGAAAAACTGTCCCTGATAGCAAAATTTACTTAATACAGCGGCTTTGAAATATAAATGATGTCAAATAGTCCTTGAATATGCTGTGCAAACAGGTGCACAAATACCAAATGTGAACATACAGCATGGGTCATTTTACCTTCCCTGCCTTCAGCCTTTCCTTTTCCTTTGCTCCTTTCCTTCCATAATCTGTCTCTTTCTCTCTCTCCTCCTTCTCTCCCGCTCTCTCCTGCTCTCTCAATCTCTCTCTTTCTCTCTGTGAAGGTCATGCAATTGATTTTCCTCTGTCTATTCATTTTTCAAGACTGGCTTTGAAACGTGGGAAGCAGACAAAAGCCACTCCGGCCCCTCCCCTGCGCTCCATCCCTCTCCTCTCCTCCACCCTCCACCTTCCTTCCCTCTCCGCTGCCCATCCAAAAACCCCGGACAAGAGGGAATGTGGAGGAATGCAACCCCCCACCCCCACCCCCCAACACACCACCACACCCCATCCCAATTTCCTCGCACTCTTCTCCTTCTTCCTTCCTTCCCTCTTTCTGTCTTTATTCCTCCTACATTTGTTCCTTCCCCTGCTCTCTGGCCTCCGCTCCCTTTCAGCCAGATCTCTGACCACATTCCACTAACGGAATTAAAGCCATGCATCACACTTAAAACCCTGCCAATGCATTGTGGGTAGACTTGTTCAAACTGATGTCCAAATTAGCCTTGCATTTTCAATATAGGCCCTGTGGAGACTGTGTGACCTGCTTGTAAGAAATCTCCAAATATTTAATTAAATACTTAACATATCAGATGTTGACCTAGTGGTAAGAATGTGAAAGATAATTCAGGTCCTCAGCCCCCTCACAATTTTCTCGACCTTCGCGTAGCAGCTTCCGCGGGGGCTCTATATATTTATTGTTGTGGCTCACATTTGTACGAGAAGTGCCTCTCGTAGCGTAAACCGCACACCTCACATCGTTTCAGCGCACTTCCACTTTGTACACAGGGCAAGAAGCACTACTACCTGCGCACCAACTATTCTGAACAGGAGGTATTTTCTATCAAGGCCAAGAAAAGTCAGGAATACAGAGGAAAAACAATTCGCAATTCATGTGTAGAGTCAAGGCTGCGGCTGTGTGTATGGGTGCTAGTATATGAATATCACTCAGACACTCAGATTGTCCTGCGCAGAAAGGATGATGAGATATTGATGTACAACAATGGGCTGATGCATAGGAATACATGTTTTCACACACTATGACTGTAGATTAGACTCAAGTTGCAACAGGATGAAGTTTAAAGTTCTTTAAAAGCAATATGTTGGCTTTGAGGTCATCCATGCTATTAAGTGGTCAGATATATATTACCGTATCTAATCTTTAAAGCCGTCCTACATGGCCCCTTAGGGCCCAGAAGTCACCATGTGCAACTTGTCTGTATGTAAAGCCTGGTTCTACTGGAGGTGTCTTCATGTTAAAAGGGAGTTCTTCCTTCCCACTGTCGCCAAGTGCTTACATTTAGGGGGTTGTCTGATTGTTGGGGTTTCCTCTGGATTATTGTAGGGTTTGTATTGCATGTTGACTTTAAATCTGGTATATCGTTGTTTTACTTTTGAATTTCATAACATAACATAACATGATCACTTAACATCTTGTTAAGTGTTAGTTTTCATATCTCTATCAGTCTCTTCTGGTTATTTTCTGTTTTACTTTGAAGGCTTGCTTTTGTTTGCATCCTGTGTTAGTTTTGTTTCCTGTCTTCACCTGTGTGTGATTACTTTCACCTGTGCCTCATTACCTTCCACTCTGTCATTTCCCTGTCAGCCTTCTGTGTATAAACAACCCTGCTTGCCCTTGTTTGTTTTGTTCCCAGAGTAGGTTCCTCATGTGCAGCCAAGTGGTTTTCCCTTTGCCGTGTGTGGAAGGCTGCTGGCGCCCGAGGAATTCATTTATTTCTGAACTTGATACAGTATTAAAAGCTTGATTTTGTTAAGTCGTTTTGCTTCCAAGCTCCCATATTTGGCTCGACACCTCTACACTCAAGGCATTGAGTGTAGAGGTTTACATCTTCCAAGCTGCCCAGTTCCCAACCTTTTAGCACACCAACAGATACAAGCACAATCCTCAACCCGCAGACCCAAAGGGATCCACTGACAACATCTGAGGTCTCAGGTCATGTACAGGTCCTGTTTCCTTCCTGTGGGACCTACAATATTAGCCTGTGGGTGATTTGTTGATATAAAACTTCCCATTGATGCTTATATCTTAATTCTTTCATAATGGAATCCGTCTTTAATGCTACACCTTAAATTAGAAGTCTCCGAGGAAAAAGAAGACATTACATGAGTGTTTTCATGTGGTGAGCGATGTTCCAGATGAAAACCGCATTGACCTTAAAGATACTTTCAGCTGCTCCCTCTTTTCCCACGGGGTCACAGTAGATGGATCCACATGTTTGATCTGGCACAGATTTTGACACCAGATGCCTTTCCTGATATAACCATCCCATTTATTGAGACTTATGACCGACGTTAGGAGCAGGCTAGCTTTTGACACCCTGAGGCTGCGGTTGTGTCTTTCACAAGTAAGGCGAAGGTGTTAACAAACTACACCATGGAACCACGGAAAACCACACTCACCTTAATGTGTAAAAATTTCTATGATGCCCCCAAAGGATACTGGGAAAAGGACTGGTTTGGTATTTTTTACTATAACGTCACACTCAGACAGCACTGGTAGCATTACTGGTACTCACCCCATCAGGAAAATGCAGTGCATAATGTGGGTAAAGCACACCACATGCAGTCTCACAGAAACATGCTGTTAATACGACAGGTTTTTTTTTTGTTCACATTTCCTCAAATTTACCAGGAACAGGCACAAAGGCGGACACACACACACACACACACACACACACACACACACACACACACACACACACACACACACGTCTATTTGCACTGTAGCTGCATCATTTCCCCTCAGTAATAGTAGCAATTAGACAGGCTATATAATTACACTGTCCTCGTTATATAGTTAATTTCAGTAATTACAAATTGCACCAATAGTTTCCTCCCTCTTTTTTATTATCTACCCCCTCTCCTTCTCTTTCTCCCTCCTAATAGACACACACTCACAGACACACGCAAACACAGTTGCGTGTCCCTAACTTAAGAGGACATCAATTTGACTTACAATAATTACCTGGAGTCTTGATCTAAGCTTAACCACTACTGCTACTACTCGTCTAATCACAACCTGAAACCTGAACCCGACCTCCCCCTTAAATGGGTCTTCACTTTAAAATGATTATTATAAGGAGTTTTTTCCACATAAGGAAAACATGTTCTCGGAGTTTTGTCTATAATATGAGTAATATTTATGTGCATACACACACAAAAAACATAGATTATATTCATACTCACTCTTGTCTATGTAAAATACTTATATGATTATTTGCATGTGTGTTACAGGGAAAAAACAGAAAATGCATGAGCTTGTTTGCACGCATAGACAGTGGCAGTAATTACTATTGTTAATAGGAGGCTGGATCAATACCCCAGTCCGAACTGAATTTTTGTGGCGTGGGGTGTCACTGTGGGTAGGAGTATGTAGGCAGAACAGACAGCTGAGATCTGCTTCTGATTGAAACAGAGAAGTGAGTCGAAATATGAATTTTAGTGGTTTGCGTCCTTTGGCAACAAAGCAGCATATTTATCTCTGCTATATAATTTTCATATTGGCTGAAATGTAGGAATCATCGGCAGAAAGTGTTCCACATATGCGTGTTTAATTTAATCCTGCATATTTGCACGTTGCTTTTGTCAAGGTTGAATTTTGTGAACAGATAACAACAACCTACTCGTGACATACCCAGAAAAAGTGTCAACACTTAACCGGTGATAGAGATATTTTCTGTTACCAGGATGTTTTTTTAAAATAAAATTTTAATTCAAGGACAAGACCCTCAAAAAGGCCTTAAAAATGTGTTATCTAGATTATCATATTTTAGGCAATTATTCACTAGTATGTCACTACTAGGGCATTTTGTTACTCAGCTGGAAAGCATAATACTTTTCCAATCCCATCCCAGGCTCTGAGAAAATGTTAACTTTGGTAAGAAGAGAAAAAGGAAAAGTACTGAGTCTACAGCTCTAAAACTCATTCAGTCTGGGACAAATACGATATCTTAATGCAAACAGTTTAAGTTCCATTTTTAAAAATGGTGCACCAGAATTTGCTTCATCTTCAATCTAACACCCAAATTTAGAATAGTTTAGATCATTGTACATATTTCTTTTAGTTGAAAACATAAAACCTAAATTTTCTTCGTCATCTTCTTTGTAATATCTGTGTCACAAAAACTTTTCTTTTCAGGCGATTCCCTGTTTCTTGCTCACCTTTGCTGCAGTTGCTGTCTCCCTCCAGCAGAGGGCTCCAGGGTGGGTCCCCCTGACTGGCAAAGGTCCGCATGTGCAGGTAGCTGATGGTCAACCGGATGACCGAAGCTTTGTCCAGTTGGCTTGTGATGGCCCCGGGCAGTGGCAGCATCTTGGCCAGCTCAAAGAACTCGAAGTTCTCCTTCCCCCGCCGAGAACGAGCCGCATTGCGAGATTTCTCTTTACGCAGGTTCTGGAGACTGAGACGTGGACAGGCAAGTCGGTATGAGGGCGAACGGGACAAGGGCGAAAGTGGCGCAGAGGGTGAAAGACAGAAGTAAAATGAAGGAACAGATAAACACAGGGAGAAAGGATCAGAGGGGCTCACAAATCTGAATCAGCGCGGCGCAAGACAAGAAAAACTGATGGGCTATCGCTTAATGGCCATTTGCTGACCACCTGTTGATTGATTCGTGCTCTGTAAAAATGACCTCAGCATCAGTCTGAAAAACTCATTTCATAAATACACATAATGGGAATGGCTCCTGCAATTCAAGTGAAACAATCTCCATTCTGACCCATCTCTCGCAGATTGGCCCGGTAATTACAGACAAACTCGCTTCTTTTATCGGGCAGAGCAGAGTCCTAATAATGCCATTTGCTCCAAAATCCATATGTGAACACATACACACAATCTCTCACTGCCTATTTTTTCTTACTCTCCCTCGCTCTCACCCTCTCCTCTCACCCTCTCCTCCCCCGCCCCAGCTCCCCCTCTCATCTGGTCCCGGGCTAGTGAGCTGAAGCCATGATTGAGGGATCAATAGGCGAGGGAGGGGCAGAGTGACAGAGGGGGGCCGGGGCTCAGGTAGCCTGTCTCTGTGATTGGGTATTGACTCTCCTCAATGGGGCCTGAGTGGTGGAATTATGTTGTCACAGCCACTTCACAATTTGTGTCGGTGCTGCGCTGGGATAAAGTGTGTGTATGTGTGTGTTAGAGACACAGAGAGAGAGAGAGAGAGGAGAACCAGCCATTCTCCCTCGTGTCTGTGTTGTTGATTTTCATCCGTAGACAGACCACCGGGTGGTGTGTGAGTGAGTGAGTGTGCGCGCATACACGTGCGACAAAAGAAAAGAACAAAGGAACGACGTGCGCATATTGTGCTTACATATGTTTGTATCTTAATCAGCTGACACAGCTGTTGCATTTCTCCCTGTTAGGTTCTAATAAGTGAAATCAGTGTGTGTGTGTGTGTGTGTGTGTGTGTGTGTGGACTCATGCTGCCAGCCTGTGTAACATCTCATTATTATACTGCCTCGACCCCGGCCACTGAGAACAATCAATACACACACATTGATTCTGCTTAGTTTTTATATCCGCCTGTAAATTACTTCCCATTAATAATTCCAGCCAAATTTACTTAATCTCCCACTAAGGGTGGGGGACACGCAACTCTGACAGGATTGGCAGGTGAACAACAATACAGGTGATATGTATCACTAAGGGGAAAAGACGTTTCTGGATACTGTTTCGTTGATAAAAAAAGAAAAGAAAAGCTTCTTCAGACTGTCAGTGAGTGCAAGGTTGTTAATGCATGTATTTCATCTTGCAGAGATTAATTCATGGGCATGCACGTAGGCTTATACAGTTTCAGCCTGTGTGTGTGTGTGTGTGTGTGTGTGTGTGTGTGTGTGTGTGTGTGTGTGTGTGTGTGAGAGATGTCTCACCAGGGCAGGGTGGGAGGCTTGGCCAGTAGTCCTTGCAGGAAATCCCACTCCACACTCACACATTTCCCCTCACTAACAAATGGCATGGTTGCCATCCTTCCTCCAATCACGTGCCCACGCCGCTGTTAACGAAGGCTTCGATTGGTTGAGGACGTGATGGACTCAGACCTGGAGATTCACAAAAAGAAAGGAGAGAAGTGACAAAGAGACAAATGGGGGTGAGAAAAAAAGAGCCAAGAACGATACTATCAAGAACTGCCAATGAAAGCCGCAATATAATCAGGAACTACAGGCAGGAAGACGCATGGCATTTTTGGGTTGTTTCCATCAAAATTGATGGTTTAATCCCCCTTTTTTTAAGAAACACTAGAAAAACTCTTAAACCTGCTTTTAATTTTAAGAAAACAATGACACTTTATCTCTTTTTACAGTTTCCATTCAACACTTTTAATTTGACTTTTGACTATAATTTGCATCCAAAAGCTTGGGTGAAAATTTATCCCATCTTGTGATATCTTACTGAAGGCAAGAGTGATTAATTTAAATGAAGGGAAGAAAGAGATTGAGGCAGAGTAATTAGGTACCGTGTGTACTTCCCTACATAAAGGTCAGGGGCTGCTCCCAAGATAACAGACATAAGACAAAACACTAACCCTCCTTTGAAGTCACACTTACTCTGAAAATCACAGATCTCAAAATGTCTCCCTTCATCCCAGAGAGAATATTCAAACCTGTGTGTGACTCGAGTTTAAACCGAATATGTCTGAAGACAAAACACCCCGCCCGCCCCAGATCTTTTGCTGCGTTGTGCCAGCTTCTAACACCCTCCTGCAGTAAAAAATCACTTGCCAATATTCTTTCCTGTCCTCAAACAGAGCACCGCTCCTCACCAGTTTCCCTCCCCTCTGTGCTGTGTTGACATTTAAAGGGCTGGTGTGGCCCCGAGCACCCCAGTGTCATGCCCTTGGGCCTGAGATGCCCTCTCACTCTCTCACTTCCTCTTTCTTTGGCCTGGCTGGGTCAGCACAATCATGTCAGTAGAGCTGTGCCAGGGCAAAAGAAAATGGATTATGTCTCGAGTTTGAGCATGGCTATGCTGACCTTGGCTAAGAGGGGTCAGCAGAAGCTCGGCAGGTTTGGCAGATATCATTTTGCAAATCTGGGCGAAAAGAGCCAACATTTAATGCATTTGGACAGAGTTCAAAGGCAGAGGAGTCAATAATCAGTTCAACAAAGACGGAATAGTTGTTGAAAGGGAAGAGTGGGTCATCAACTTTAATAGTTTTACTCTGTATTTAGGCCGTAGCAGTGAAGAAGAAATGTAAAACTTCTATTTCGAACATGCTCTGAGGTCAGTAATCCAAAGGAACTGAAGAGGTAGTTCTAGCAGGGAATATTTTGTTCACAATTATGCAATGCATGTACAAAAAACATGCAGTAACAGTAAAGGAAAAGTAAGGAGATCGCCAGAATCAGCACGCTTTATCCTCCACTATGAATGCTTTACATCAAAATCCATGTAACTGCAGCTGAAATATTTCAAGCTGGATCAAACTGGGCACTGACCACCTGACTGTGGCAATAATTTATGAACTTTTATACCTGCAGATTGTTACTGCAGTCCAAGATGAAGCAGAGAAGGGCAATCTTATCTGTATTTATTAAAGACATGGAAGAATAAACTGGTGCTGTTCATACATTAGTGCACTCCTAATGTTAAATGCTCTAGCTCTTCAGAGTTCTTTTATGTGAAATCCAGACAATTTGCCTACAAATTGATTGCCTGTTAAGTAAATTTAAATCAGCAGGAAAGCAATAAAGCTGCAAATTTAATGAGTTTGGTTAATTTTCCAGATTTAACATCTTCCCTGGGTATTCGAATTGGCAGAATATTCCTAGCCTTAAGTTTTAAGGCTCGGGCTTTACTCCAACAGTATGTGTGTATATATATCTATATATATCTATATATATAGATAGATAGATAGATAGATAGATAGATAGATAGATAGATAGATAGATAGATAGATAGATAGATAGATAGATAGATAGATAGATAGATCCTAAAGTTACCAGCCTGCAACATTGACAGTCTTTTCCAAGAGTCTGCTGGAGAGAAGACAGGGTCGAGCATAGGGCATTGCACCTCTGTCTAACAACTTCACCTTTGTCACCTTCTCCACCTCGCCAGGATAAATGCACTACATGCCAAATTGGGCTGTGTACAGTAGGACAAAGAGATCAAAAGGAGACACAGACAGGAAGCAATTTACTCTCAATTTTTCACCACGCACACAGGCGGAAGCCTCTCTTCAACCTATACCTGTATGTTTATCTCTTAATTGACCCTATCTGTGCTTATCTAATCTCTCCTTTCATCTTTCTGTCTCAAACTATCTCTCCATCTCTGTCTCTCTCTCTCTCTATCTGGGCAGACACACAGGGGCGTAATGGACAGGGACCTCCACAGTATTTATTCAATCAGCCTCATAACCTTGTCGCTGGTTGGTCGGCCCATTAATGCACTCACCCAAATAGACCCCGCCACTTTGACTGCTAATGCTCCAGCTAGCTAGCAGCACAACAGGCTTCTGAATGTCAGAAGTGTCATCTAGACGGAGAGTGTGAAACAACCACACTCGAGAGAAGCGAGTCAACTTATTCTGTCATGGCACAGTGGGAAATTTATGAAAAAGAAAAGTGTAACTTCTGAGAGCACTGGGAGTAACAAAAATTTTAAAAAATCAAAAAATCAAATACTGTGCCCACAGCTGTAGAGATCAACTTGTATCAAGTGTGACCGCAGGTGTTCACAATGTTGCTGCAGTGCTCCATATTCATAAGTGTGGTGCACGTGTGCCAGCCTGAGTGTGTGCGTTTGAGACCCCTACCCTATAGAGCCGTGCACTCTTGGCTCAGCCTCAGCAGCAACAGAAGAGGAGGGCACTGCGGCGAGCGCTCACAGCCGCTGTTTGCAGTGCGCTTCTCTCTGGCTGCTTGCTTGGCTCCTGCTCTGTTTATTTTCAGCAGGGACGTTTAATTAGGGCCTCCAGCTGTCAGAGGTTCGTTAGCGTGCCCCTCCTTTCCCCGGGCCGCCCCTCCCCATGGGGAGTCAGGGGCATCAGGCAAATGAACACATTTAAGTCAAACAGCACGCCGACAGACAATAGCTCCACTGCCATGCCACCAGCTCCCCTAGGTAGAGACATGGTTGTTTTATGCCTCATCTCCCCAACCCCTGGGGCCCAATACAGAGGCTGGCCAAGACTGCCAATGTGGAGGCAGAGGAGTTCTCATTGCCCACTAGAGACTACATGCACACTGCACTCATGTAAAAAGGGGAAGAGCAGGACCGAGCCTGTGCGATTTATAGTTTACAATAAAAACAACCGTTTCAGAGAATTTTTCACAAATTTTGGGGATTAAAAAATATCAAAGAAATATGTAAAAGGTTGTTTTAAGGGTTGTATACATTAACATCACAGCAAAGAATTATTTTATAAGAATTGTTTGCTCTGTACAGCTGAATAATGGTGACCTTCGCACACAATCAAAGTCACACTCTGGGCTCCCTCCATAGCTGGGCTGCGAGGACGTTAGCGTGTGTGAGACCCTCCCTTTGAAACCCTTGGACCTCCCTGTGTTTATAAGGAGACAAGAGTCAGTGGGAAAGTGGGAGTGTAACCCAGAGTGTTCAGGCGGTGCACCGAAAAACTATTTTATTTGTGTTAATTACCTTACTTAAGCGCAATTATTTTATTTCGGCTCAGAGTGAGTCTTTACTGCCGTTTTCCTGCTCTCTCTGCTGCTTTCTGTATCGCTGTGCGTGCTGTCTACTAAAAACGATGTTCTCATACAGCTACTGCATTCTCAGTTACATGTCAAGGCAAATAAAATTCTGCCTCACTCTGTTTGTTTGTCATGTTTTACAGCTGTAATCAACTCATCTAAAGATGTGACTCGTCACCCTGGAACTCTGAAAATGGAGAAGGCGCTTTTTCATGCGCTAAATGATGTAAAAATATGTGTTAGAACCAAAACTAGATCTAACCAAGGAGTTTTGTCTTAGCCATGGCTTTTGTTACCAACCAGTAGCTGAAAGAAAACTTACAGTAAAAAAAAACCTAGTTAAGTATAAAACCAGGACTCCTTAATGGGAGTAGAACCTCATTCTCCTCAATGAAAGTCTTACCGATTTTGTGTATGATGCTGCTGTCCTAGTGCATCACACAGAGGCTCTTAATGTTACTTTTTGCACTTTTAGATTTTTTTTCTTTCGCTTAAAATAAGTGAAGAATTTGTATTATTTTTAGTACATTTTAGAGCAAATACTGATCGATGGCCTATTGCAAAGGTCAGGCTAATCAGGGCTGAGCCTGATTCACAAAATCTGCAAAATCCAAGCAGAAAGTTTTACACATTTACATCAAGTAAACCTACAAAAGCTTTGTTGAACTTGCAACTATTCCTGTAATTTACAAATGATGGAAAATTCTGAAAGATGACAGCTCTCATCTGCCATGTGCTCACAAGTTATTTTTGTAAAGCTGTAAAAAGCCTGGTGTTGTCTTTCAACCTCTCGATCTCCTCCGTTTTCATGCCCACAGATGAATAAAAGCTTTCCCCACTTAAATACAAAAAAAAAAAGGTTTTAACATTCAAGGCCCATTTAAGACATAGGCAGTTCAGTTTTCAGTGCAATCAAAATTTAACTGATAATGCTTTCTTGACAGCTCTCCTCTGTTCTTCATTCATCCAAGTCTAAAGGTAAAAGTAAAGTATATACACAGTACAACAGTGATGAAGCATTCCTATGAATAAAATTTGATCAAATCGAGAACGTTCAATATCATGGAAGATGTAGAAAACACGGTTGGAAATAACATGAACAGAATATTTGATGTAGCTAGTTTTCTATCTTGCCTTTCATGTTGTTGAGTAGTTGTAAATGAGTGTCTGGAGCATCTGGGGAGATGAAGTTTGGTATTCTGGTTGGAGGGCTGAAAACTACTTATCATGCATTACGGCCCTGGTTGGACCTCAGGATTTGGAAGTCAAAAGACTTTTTAATGTACAATTTTTCAGCTGCTGATCAATCGGCGGCTTCTGGACATGAAGATCTCTCTCCCTCCTCTCTCGCTCAGCATTCCATATTCCAAACTCGCTCGGCATTCTGCTTCCGTATCGGAGCTCCGGCTCCGATTGACCTTGACGACTCTGGATGATTCCCAACCCAAGGTTCTCTCCAACTCTCAAGGGCATTGGCGTCTGCAGCCACCCCTCCCTCACACACACACACACGCACCCATCCACCAATTTCGCCTCTCCCATCATCCTCACCACACATCCTTCTCCTATAACCTCTCCTTTGCTCCTCCCTGGCCCTTGGCTGGATCATTAATTATCTAATGGAATCAATACGGCCTTAGATTGGACCAGTGTGACCCCGCCCGCCCCCAGGTATCTCTGCGTTGATGAGGAGGAAGAAAAAGTGTTTGGAACGGGTGTAAAGGAATGATAATAACGGCACCGTGTGTTCGTGAGAGTGAAACACCATCGTACACAGCGTGGACTGTCCCTAAACTGAACGAATACAGAATAAAGAGATCAGCAATAAATAAATGATTGGAGAGGGAGAGGGGGTGGATGGGGAAGGCGTGGGGGGATGGAGAGAGCATAAGTAGAGGCAGATAGAGGCAAATCAGACAGTCACAGAGAGAGAGAGAGTAGTAGTGAAATGATAGACAAATAAAGAAAAAGATGGGAAAAAAGGAGAGAGAAAGAGATTTACTAATGTTCACCCTAATCAATATCTTTGTCTTTCTCCTCTTTTATTACAGAAGGCTTTGGTGAGCGCTCTTTGATGTCCACTCCTAACCGGTGTGGAGATACACAGAATCCAATACATGCCTGTCATAATTACCGTCTACCTTGGCCCCAAGTGTACACAAAAGGAGTGCTTGACTGCACCTGCACTGTATCAAATATGAAGCTGAAGCTACCATTACACAGAAAACCATATTTACAGCAAAAATGATGTATCCCCTGTAGATTGCTCTGCAGATTTATTTATTTTTTCATCATACGAACTGAATGCAATCCCTTTCTCAGTAATTCAATTAATGAAAAAGACCCGCCGTCTGCTGAGTCCGAAGGTCTACAGTCATGTTGCTATAGAAGCAACCACATATACAAGATCATCCAAATAGTGCATGAAAGTATGTTATGTTTCAAATACTTTAGTCCTACACCAGGAGAAAAACAAGTTCTAGGGTTAGGCTTCCCTGTCGGTAAAAGTAGTCTGCATATGGCAGGAATAATATTTCAGTTCCAATTTAATACACTAGATATTTAAATAGTGCACCAGAGCAACTACAAAGTATTAACAGGAGTACAAAACATTAAAACATGGATATGGCTGAGGGGAAAATGCAGTAAAAAAATTGCATTAAGTAAGTCAGTAAAAATGTTCCGTCCATCATTAAGTTAACCATCTTTGACCTTTATGATTTATATGCTTCAAACAGAAACCCCCGAGCACAAGGTTAAATAATAAATGCAGTCTATTCTGGGGTTAAATACTCCAACATTAATGCTAGGGAAGGCTTGAGGTGAAAAGTGAGACTTCAAATACTTTTTCTAAAAAGAATGTCAGTGTGCTCACATGTAAGGGGAATACTGATAACATTCCCACATATTGCAGCGTTTCCTATTTTTTCAAGCGCTCCCAAAATCTAAGCTAATAGTGAGCGAACACCAAAAGGGAGAGAGAAGGCAGAAACTTCTCCCTCTCACTGTGGAAGAGTCAGCCAAGTGGATGCAGCTCTCTATACGGCTGAAGATGGTAAATCCACTCCCGCAGGCAGAGACCACATCAGCACTGACCTCCAAATAACCACAGGCCAGAGAACAGCACACAGGGTCACTCAATCTCTCCAACACACACACACACACAAACAAACAGCAATGTGTGCGCTCAAACCAGGACTTGAAAGCACACTCTAGCTCTGCACACCAGCACAGAGAAGTCCACATGCTAATATAGACACATCAATTAGCATGGTGCAAATGTCAGAGTTCAGAGCGCCGTTGCACAAAATGTGTAGGTGTCTGGCAGTACACTTGGGGGAACCAGGATACCCGCCGGGCTCACACTATATTTCCACGCAGATGCGTTTGGGTTTTTTTTGTACATTTCCAGATATATTTTGCGTAAGTTCTACTTAAACTATAAAGTAGAGATTGTAAAGAAAAAGACACGAAGGAGTGAGGATTTACGCTCTGAAGCCCACACCTGATCTGGTATTCCATCTAGAGGGAAAGTGTCTGCAAACGTGGACATCCATACATTGTGTGCATATCACTAAATAACTGTGTCTGCGAGTGTTTGCGCACGAAAGAGTGGTGGATCCCTTCAGGCTGGTGTGTGAATGACAGCAGGGGTTATGTAAGGAGCCACAGCGGGGCCGGAGTGGACAGTCCGACCGGAGATCAGGTCAGCAGAGTGTGACACTAAACACATCTCTCTGACACTGCGCTGACACCCTCTGTCACAGACCCACACACTGTCTGTCAACGCTCTTCACACATACACTGGCACGCACGCACGACGGGAGCTGGAAGTGTGTGAGCGGCTGTCTGTCAACACGCCACACACTGACCACGTTGGTGTGTGTCTGTGTGTGGAAGAGAGCAACAGAGAGAGACAAAAATATCAAGAGAGGAAAGGGAGAGGCGAGGCGAGGTGTCTGTCTACCTGAGAACTTGTCAATGAGTCAAAAAAAGTGGCTGCCTGCCTCTGTCTACTAACCAAGATAAATTCCTAAAATGCTTACCTGCTGTTGCGCTTCTGAAATGAGCAATTTTATCCACTCGTGTGATCATCATTTATGCAAAGCGAACAAAGAAAAACATCAGAAATGCACGCCAGCTCTGATCTTTGATGAGCTGAAAAAGAGGTGATCTCAGAGCAGCCTTTATCACATTTCCCTGTTTCTTTTTTCTGCAGTCTTCAAACAGGGCTCTTACCAACATTTCCACTTTCACACAGTAATCCGAGTCAGCTTCTGTCACACAGTTGCCCTTTGGCATAAACTGCAGCTCCCTGAATGCAAAAGCCGAAGAAGAAACCTGCATCTGGGACTAATAAAAAAGGCCCGAAGGTAGGTCACGACCAAAGCGTCCCGCACACGCAAGAAGTGAAACGGATGGGGAGGCTTGGTGGCTCAGTGGGTCGGGGTATAAACTGTACCGTGCTCATGCAATGACTCGGCCTGACCCTGCTTCATGTCAGTGTTCTGATCCAGTCTGTACTCATCTAATGCCGATTTTTTTAAAAGTGGGGGGAAAAACTGCAAAATTACACCAGTGTGGACGGTAACTTTTTTTTTTCTAACTGCTGGTAACATTTTGACACCCGAATGAGGAAGTCTGCACTGAATGCACTTATTTGGTTGGATTTTATCTGCAGCACCTGCAATCTCAGCAGGTGTGGCTGCAAATGATGCTTTAGGTGGCGTACGAGACGGAGCAGAATTTATAGCAAACACATGCCACTGATTTCAGAGTGATGCTGAAGGAGAGTATACAAAATAAGCACTCAAGGCAAATATCCGCATATGGAGGAGTGCAGACTTACAAACTGAATCTGGCAGGAAATCAAACAAATCTCATTTTTGCACTTGCCCGTCGACGCACATACTCATAAATGCGCATTTTTCTATTCTGGTAGTCTGACTTTTTCTTCAAGTGACAAGCCTCTGAGCGCAATAACAGAAAAAAAAATTATGAAAAAAGAAAAAAAAACAAACGAAAACACTCTGTGATAGTTTGTTATTTACTTTACAGCAGCAGTGAACACCGTGCGTTTGTCACAGTCATTCTGCCAATTTGGACCACCTGCTGCAAACACCCTGAAGGCAGCGAATGTTACCAAGCCAGTAAACTGTGACCAATTCTGCCTCCGCAGGTGGAGACGGGCAGGCAGCCGTTCACTCTGTGCCTCCATATCTCAAATGGCACGCACACACACTCAAGCACAGGAAATCTGCAAAGAGGTGCACTCAGCACAAAACATAAACATGCGTAATTATTCGGCTTATCTGAAAAAATGAAGATTGGAGTGAAAATGCCTGCCAGCTTAACTGAACTGATGAAGAAGTTTGTTGGGAAGCGGTATGCTTGATGTGTATTAATATTATTCATAATAAATGTTATAAAGTTAGACTTTTTTTTTTTATTAAAAAAAGCATATTTCTGTGTTTTTCTTTTCTCTAACTAAATAGATTTAAACAAGCTGACACAGTACAAACAGACTCCAGTAAAAAAGGTTGAAAAGATACGGTTTTACCAATGTGTCCTCTTTCAATTTTTGTAATAACAACCACACTGATGATGGACTAATTTAGCAATATAAATGAAATCAAGTAAAACATTTATCGCCCATCCTAAACGAGACTGGCTACAAATGTTATCACCATGGCTACCAAGCTTATCTTTCATCTAAAGGGGGGAAAAAGTACTTTTGAAGTAGATTCAACAAAATACAATAAAAGTTTGATAAAATTTAATCTTGTACAAATTATTTAAAACTCACAGCAAACACCAAACAAACAGATCAAAATTCAGTCATTTTAAACCAAATTATTAAATAAAAGGAGACACAGTTATTCCTTCTAGTCACAGAACTTTACAATGTGATCAGTGTGTGTGTGTGTGTGTGTGTGTGTGGTCATGCATGTGTATTCTGACTGTAAGTTGTTAGGTCCATTATCTACTCACCTGACGGGCATTTCCAACATTCAATCCACCGCTGTCGACCTGATCCACTTTGTCTCCTTCTTCTTCCTCCTTCTCTTCTTCGTCTTCTTCTTCTCCTCCTCCTCCCTTTCAATGCCCCTGCTCTGCCCTGGCAGTGCCCCCTCCCTCCACACCTCCACCAGCACCTCGAGCTTAAACACGGCAGGCAAACACTGAGTGTGTGAGCCAAGGGGGCTGGGACAGGGGCAGCGGCAATCCCCTCACTTTCACAAAAGCCGTGGCCGTGCAGCCGGACACATCGTGGACTCCCGTTGCACGGAGAGTGTGTGTGTGTGTGTTTGTGAAAGAGGGAGAGAGCGAGAGCGCAAGAAAGAGACGGAGAACGTGTGTCTGTGTGTGTTTGTGCGAAGTGGAGTGAGCTAGCTGATGTAGCTCTCCTCGGCTCTCAGACTCACTTCACTAACACTCTGCTCCGCTGCTTCTTTGAGATGGACTCGGATTAGGACACAGCCAGTGTGAGAATCTCTTTCTCTCTCTCTTTCTCTCTCTCTCTCTCTCTCTCTCACTCACTCTCTCTCCAGCCAGCATGCTCCCTCCCACCCTTCCTCTCTCCCGCTCACTCATTCATTCTCCTTGCTGAGCTTCTTTCTTTTCATTTCCTCTTGGGAAAGCCGTGCACACCAGTTGTCTCTGCCTTCAGCTGCTCCCTTTCTCTCCCTCCCTCTCTCTCTCTCTCTCTCTCTCTCTCTCAGTCACTAGTAAATATAAAAGGCATGCTTGTACAGCCCCTCGCCTCAGTCTCTCTCTGGCTGGCTCTCCCCCCCAACTCGCTGTGTCTCATGCTTTCGTTTATCCCCACCTCCATGTGCCCCCCTCACTTTCTTTCTCACTGTCAAAGCTGCCTTTCAAATGCTGATTAGCAGCCAGAGTAAAAGAGGGAAAGAGAGACGGAAAGAGATGGAGAGAGGATGACTAAAACAAGTGGGAGATTCCATCACATCCAAACATATTGTAATGACTCCCCGTCCTGTACACACACACACACACACACACACACACACACACACACACACACACACACACACACACACACACACACACTATCCTCAACTGAACAATAAGTACTACCCCAGAAATTGTAACTAATTTTCTCCAATGTTTCACTGTTTTACACTAAACTAAACATTTTTCTGATGTTTACTTTTGACGTGTTCAGCTTTCAATTTTTTCCATCTCTACAAACACGGAAAACAAACAGCTTAGGTCCTAATCAATCAAAGCTGCCACAAGCGTGACATCACTACTTTTTAAGATAAGAGCTACCTTGGCTAAGGTTAGCGAAAGATCAAAGTTGTGTTTAAAAGTTTGACTTGTTAAAAGAAAGACACGAACAGAAACGACACGCTTTCCTGATCCTGCTACTCATCATCTGTAACTATGTTATCTACTTTCGCTTTGTCTTTTAAGACATAAACCTCATATCCTTTACTTCACACTGTGATTAAGTGAGGTTATTTTAGGCAGATCACCGTCACCTTCAGTGATTAGCAGAACCATAACACTGTTTTGGAGAAAAGCAAAAAAGGATGTTTTTTGGAAATAATAGTTTTTATACATGTTGGAATGATTACTTTTTTTGTTTTCTGCTTAACAAGATTTTGGAGAACAATAAAAACAACAAAGAATTAATATTGTAATAGCATAGGGTTAAGGTTAGGCTCAGGGATGATGACTTAGACCTTACATTTTGTAAACCTCCATAAAGTTCACAAACTAATGCACAAATGAGCTGCTAAGTTCAAAGTATTTACCTTGAAAGCATACTGGAAAGCATAAACTACTGTGAGTACAAGAAAATAATTATTAGAATGCAATGTGTTAAATTTGTTTAGATCACAGTAATAAGGAAGGATTGGTCTGTGTTTCAGTTTGGTTTAGCTGTGTCCTGAGAGTGTGTGGAATTGTTTAGAGAGAAAGGAATTTATGGACACTGGGGGTCTGGTGTCATAAATAAAAGGAGTCAGGAAGCTACAGTTGGGGGTTGCTTTACCTTTAATAAAAACTCCTAATTGTTATAACTTAGAAGTAGGTTTGCAGGAGACTCTCCACCTGATCTGTAAATGTAAGACAACAAGAGGCCAACGACCCAGTGGATGCAGAGTGGTGGTCTCAATATTTGTAATATGTTAACTCTGTTTTGTATGTGGTCTAAAGGAATTTGGTGTAGCTTGGGTGAGGTTACGTTTATGACCCCCAGGAAGTCACGTACGCAGAGACACACACACACAGTGCTTAAACTGTTACACTCACACATCGACACGCACACTCACTCACATGCACTCACACATACATACAGGTACGCACATACATTCACTCACATAGGCATACGGGTACGCGCACACACAGGCACTCACGTGCTCGTGCATACACACAGACCCACAGAGTTTGCAGCACACCATGGGGGGTTTTATGATGGGGTCACTTCTATAACGCTGGCAGTAACTAACAAAGGAGTGAGGATTTTGCAGAGGGATACCGGCCTCGTCTTCCCTTCTAGAAGATGCATGCTTAAATGAAGATGAATAAAGATGAATAAAGGTTTTGTGAAATGACTACTGAGTCCGGTGCCATCTCTGGAAGCTTCGAGGAATAAAACGAACCGGGGTAAAACTGATTTTGCAACACTACATATTTAATGACATCTTACTCTACTAACACAGAGTAAGAGTCATTAAATATGTCTCTTGCAGGCACTCTTACTTGCAGAACTTCAGAAATATAAAAGTTTCTGGACCTTTTTAAACTCTAAAAGCTGTGATAATCGCAAAAGAACCAATGATCATTTATTAATTTCACTCTAAAGTGTAAAAAAAAAGTTTAAAAAAGCAAGATTTGAATTATAATTATATTAGGAAGCTTATCCCAATATTACTTCACTACAAGACCATCCACTGCTTGTTTTTGGCATATCCCATTTAAAAACAAAATCATCACCTGTCTGCAAAATGAATGATTAAATAAAAATAAACAAATAAAAAAGGCTGACTAATTGAACCATCTCGACGGGATGCCAATCATGCAAAAACTTTGGTCAAATTTTGAGGTAAACATGATCATTACAGGCATTGTGCAAAGGCAAATGAAGAAGGAAGTAGGCCTATTTTCAAAGGGTATCAGTTATACTCTACCCTAATACCTCTAAAACCTTACTTTCTGTTATATATAGAATGATGTAAGGTTGGATTTCCAAACTAAAGACAGACAAAATTTCAAATAAAGAGGTGAATGTATCTAATCCCCGGGCTTTCAACTTCTCTGAAAGGTTTTCAATGCTATTTTTGCTACTTTCGTGCTGAGGAGACATAAGCACATCACAGACCTCTTCTTTTCTTGTCTTTTGCTCAGTTGTGGACAGAGACAGGTGCAGACAAGAACAATGTGTAATTATGTCTGCTATAATTTTTTATCTCTTGCCTGCAATCATCCATAGAAAACACCAACAATCAAACAACTCCTTTTGAGCAAGCACTTGGCGACACTGGGAAGGAAAAACTCCCTTTTAACTCCCGTTCTCAGGGATGTACTATTTACCAAACAGAAACATCCTGCTGTTATCTGACTGTTGCAAATCAGGCTTTGGCTCAACATAAATGTATAGCTCAAGACGCAGTGTTACTATCTTTAGAGTTTGAATTTGGTAATTCAACACAGACAAAAGAGGGAAATGATGTTCAAAAGCACTGGTTTCTGCAAAGCTTGACACTCAGATGAAGAGCTCGGAGCTAAACTAGTTTGTTTAAAATATGTTTTTACATTATTGTTTAAAGACGCAAACAGAGAGGTCAAGTTGAGCATTACAGCCCCCACTTTTAATGGACTGGGCTGTCATGAGTATAGTCCTCGTCTATTCTCCAGAGCTGACCAATCACAGCTGCCATAGACATATAACTGATTTGAAAAGATTCTGTTCACAAAGATTTGAAATATTTAGCCAGTCAGCAAAAGTCTGCTGCTTTCTACTCTGAATTAAATAACACCTTTGATGACACGTAGAATAGAAATACTTTTTGTAAAAAGTACAACGTCCAAAATTGCAATTGAGGGCACTTAGTTACATACAGCTACTGTCCATAGTCCATGCATGCTAAGACTAACAAATACACACACAGACAGAGACAAAAACACATTCAATCAAAGATGCAAACATATACCTGAACAAATAATCACACTCAAAGACTCACTCAAGCACTCTCTCTCCCACCAATCTCCCTCCCTCCCTCCTCCCCCGTCCCCTCTCCTCTATTCGTTCCCCTTGCCCTCAAACACTACTCAGAATATTGATACATCACCCCCTCCTCCTTCTTCTTTCTCTCTCTCTCTCCCTCTCCCTCCGTCTCTCTCCCTCCATCACTCACTTTCTCTACTGAATACTGATAGGCTGTCTACTCCGTGGTCTGAGTTTCAAATCTCTCCCTCCCTCCTGCTCCCTCTGTCGCTGCACCGGCTGCAAAAAACAGCAACATAAAAGAGGAAATAGCAGAAGTTAATGCACTGAGGTAGACATAAATTCAGTTAAGTACCATTTCAGATTATGTCAAGCTAAAAATGGGCTTAACATTGTGGAAAGGAGGGGGGGGGGGGTTGACAGAGACAGAGGAGGGAGGAGGAAAAGTGCTGCTTTGGTTGGCTGTCTCGCCAGCGGAAACTGGCCGAGTGGCTCGCAGCACAGTAGTGAACTGGCGGCCGGTAACAAAAGGGAAAAGACGTGTGAAAAGTTCAGGCAAATGAAGACACATTCAGGGGTTTTTGTCTGACTCCCCCCACCGCCCCAACCTCATTGTTGGGCATGTCGACTGTGGCGCGGACAGGGTGGGGGGAAGAAGGGAGTGAATGAGGTTGTCAAAGAGTCCCAGAGAGTCCCCTCTACCTCACACACACATGCAAACACAGACACACACTCACACACAACATCTTGAAACAGCTGAGAGCAAGAAAGCGCAAGAATTAGTAAAAGAAAGAAAAATGGCACATACTAAACTGTCCTGCTTTTCCTATGGATGGAAAGGTGGCAAGGCCTTTCAGACTATTAGTGTATCTACAACTCTGAGTGTGTGTAAGATTAAGTGTGTGTCTGCGCGGGAGAGAGCTGTGTGTGCCTAGTCTCTTTGGAGGAGGTTTTCTGTCTGCATTAGAAGTGCGGAGCGTCTGAGATGCTGGTAGAGGGAGTGTGTGATTTTGTCCTCCAAGTCTTCCCCAGGCGTCCTTGAAGGAGACTTGAGGGGAATATCTGACTGTGTGTGTGTGTGTGTGTGTTTGTGACAGTGAGCCCTCACAGGCTGAGTTTAGCACCAGAGGCTTGCCTCGCAGAGCAGCATTACAGGTGTTCCCTGCACAAATCAGGGTGCTCCTGGAAATAAGAGAAACCACAACCTGCAGCTGGAGAATTAACACGGCCTGCTGAATGAGAAATGTAATTAAATCAGGTGAATAAATAAGACTAAAAATGGGGGGAAAAATCCTTACTCAGTGTGTTTCTGTAAGTGTGGGCCTTCACATGCAAGTGGTATAGCGTGTAATGACTGTAGCAGTCAACGAGACAGTCACACCCATGTCTGACCTTGTTTCCCCGCCTGTCTACACATGCTATCGGCTGTGGTAAGTTCGATGTAGTGACAGTAAACTGCCCTTTCAGGAAAGCAGTGCAGACAGGTTAGCGATAAAGGAAATATCTTGTGAAGAGAGCTAAAAATATACCACATGCATTAAAAGACCAAGCTTTTTTTTAAAAATCATGAAAAACTGTTATTTTTGCTGTAAGCAATAAAGCACCAGGAAGGTTGTGGAACTTGCATGAAACACTTTTGGTACTAAAAGATCCTAAGTGTAGCAAGAAACTATCCCCCATTATTATAACAAAGTTCACACTGGCCGTACAAACACTGACAGCAGGCCACTCTTTTATTTTCATTACATCCTATTCCTTAGGTGTGCACAGATGCAACTTGTGGAAGTTTAATGTGGAAGAAGTGGTGAAAAAATGGAGCTAAAAAACAAAAACTAAAAACTAGATAGAGCAAAACATGTCAAATTAACCGGCGTGTTAGCTGTAGTAGTACCAGCACCAACCAGTAACCAGGCCTCACATTTACAGGCGGCTGCTGCTGCTAGCACCCACTGTGGAGAAGCCCAGAAGAAGGGGCAGCAGTCCCAACAACAGAGTGAGGAAGAGAGAGAGAGAGGAAGGTGAAATTAATGTGTTAAGAAAATAGATGGAGGGATATAAACAAAGAGTAAAATGCATGGGTGCTTTCACTATGAGCCACTGCTAACAGATAAAGTGTAGCTTTTAACTGTCACATGCTGCAGTCCAGCTAAGAACTAACCTAACAATAGCTGCACCAACCAAGCAAAATGTCAATATCTCTCTCTTTCAAAATGTCCTGATCAAAAGTTTTAGATCATTTGAAAAATAACTGCAATAAATTGGATGCTCAAAAAAAAAACGTTTTGTCTCACTCCGATTTCTTCTTGCTGCACGTTGAAGTTCTACTTGAAATCTTGTTAAGATCCAGTCATGCAAAATATGATTTTTCAAGTTGATTGGGACTGTAAACATGTAATGCCAAAGGCCTGCTCGGTTTAACAAGTGGCAATCTAAGTTACTGTTGCCTTCCCTTCAGCTTGAAACATTCTGGCTTCACATTGATGTCAGAGGTCTTTGTCCTGTGATCTTGGACATCAATGAGGCACTTTCAGTTGGAGAACTGCTGCTCATTGGATATTTTCTCTTTTTCAGACCGTTCCCTATCAACCTTAGAGACCGTTGTGCAGGAAAAGTCCCAGTAAATCAGCAGTTTCTGAAATACTCTGACCCCAACAACCATAGTATCATGACACAGTGTGTAATAGGCACGCTGGTCCACTGTGTCCATTTGACACTTTACCAGTTTCAGTACGTAGCAGTAAGCTGCTGAGATATTTTATTTCAAGCCAATATGAAAATAATCACGGGAAAGCGCTTAAACGGACATTACTGACACATTTACATGTAAATCCATATTAGCTGCCTAGCTTTATCGTTTCTGGAATGTACTTCTTACCTTCTTTGCTCACTAGAGACTTCTTCCCTTTAAATATATTCTCTCCTCCTGCTGTAACTTCTGCATGCATGTCCATTTCACGTTTTGGAGAGACAAAGCGTGAAATAGACACAACGGACTGGCGTGTCTATTACACGCTTTGCTGTGAAGTGTCACATAAAGCCACTATTCTTCCCTATTCTGATACTCGGTGACTGTATTGAGCTCCTGCCATGTGATTGGCTGATTAGGCATTTGAGTTAACAAACAGTTGAACAAGTGAACCCAATGAAGTGACTGGTGAGTATATTTTCTGTTGCCACATTTTTACCTGTAAAGGTAACTCTAACTACTAAATAAGTTTGTTTATTTTAAGTAGGGGGAGGAGTAAACTCATAATTAAGTACACTATATTCACATTTACTTATTCCCTATTCCTTATTTGAAGCAGGAAAGGAAGGAAAGTGAGGCTACAGAAAAGACTAAAAGCATAGACGCTCGTTCTTAACCCAAAATCTGACTTGGCGTAAAAAACTCATGACATGAGATGCAGCTGAAATTTATTGGGAAATAAAAAAACATCTTCTGTTCGGGGATCATAGGTGACGACTATTTACTTTACTTTACAAAAAGAGAACTTATGGCTGCTATTCAAGCTTAGGTCACAAACAATGGGAAGAAAACCTGTGGCGGTTTTATGTTAAAGACAGATGAGATTTATAACGTGTCCCCTGACCTAACACACCCTACTTTCTGTTTCCGTAGAAAGTAAACACAGCGAAACTGGCAGCAAAAACACACTGCGTCTGTGCGCTGAATGAAAATGAAGCTGTTCTGCTGAAAACTTCCAAAAATAAACCAAGCATATAAACAATGAATTTTAACATACAGTATCTAAATGTGCAGACAATGACTAATTGTGTGATCTTTAATGATTAATCAACAAAATGCACCAAATAAATAATCTTTGATTTTTTGGATAATAGTCACCTTCTGCTACTGATCATAATTGTTAAAGCGAAATTATAACATTCCAAGTCTTGTTCTAAGTAATTAAGAGGTAGTTTCTTCTTGACATTCAAGTAGCAACTGTTAAAGTGGAAGTCCTACAATTGAGCACATAAACAACAGTTTACTGGTGTTTATTAGACCAAAATGACACCATTAGGTTGCATTTTCCCCTTCCCTATACAGCAGCGCATAAAAGGCATAAAAGGGTGTTTGAAGATAACTGCCACAGAGTAGATAATATTCCAAATCTATCAGACAATAATTCTTTGAGGGCATGTGGCCATTAAGGAGCCATTTCTCCTTTTTGTTGAATATGCTCCTCCATATTTCATTGAGATGCATATCTGCTTCTCACACTGTCTGCCTGCATCGCTATTCTCTATTCAACAGTGACCCATTGCTCCCTGCCATACAATCCTTCACCTTTCTGGGCTTAAAAGTAATTACCACTTTAATTTGCTGTCCGCTTTTGTGCATGCCTGAGTGTATCTGTAACTGACTGGAGTGCCTGCTGTGTGTATTAATGTGTGCGTGAGGGGGGTACATGTATGCATACAAGAGATAATAAAGGGCGCGTATTCACATAAATGTGAGTAGAGGTGAAAGAATTAGTCAATAATTGATTAAACGAACTGACAACACTCGATAATTAATTGTTTGTTTCTCAACCATAAATAAAGCCGCTGTCTTCCATTTTTGCATCTTAATTGTGATGATTTGCTGCTTCGGTATTTCACAAACAAGCGTAAGACATTGCGACTGATTCAAACAATTAAACGAAGCCCCCAAAAGGTGTGCACATCTTTATGTTTTCTGAGTAACATTAATGTTTTGCATGCATACGTGTATAAGTGGTTTGCACAGATCCGTGATTGGTGAGTACCTCTTCAACTATTATTTGCCTTGATAAAATCAAAATATGTATTCACATGCATGACTGTGAATAGCTGTGATTTTCTTAAATATAGAAATGTAACAAAGTGCTATTGACGTGTGTGTGTGTGTGTTTTTTTAAATATATGAGTGCTGGTGTGTGTGCGTGTTTATGGTTAGCCTCCCATTGGCCCAATTACTCCACAAGCAAAACCCCAAAGCTTCCAATCTCTCCTCTAAAATCCCTCACCCCTCTCACCTCACGGTCCCAGTGGTAGAGCCTCCAAACACCCCAACCTTCCAACCCCGCCCCACAGCCCCGCACGGCCAGATTGTCCATCACAATACACCCAACCCTTTGCAGGACCTCCACCACCTCCACTGTACTTTCTGCTCCCCTTCCCTCCTAAGTCACATGCAGTCATCACCGCTGCTTCACCTTTCTCCTCTTCGACAATCATCTTGTATTTCTCCTCCTTGAATTACCCTGTAAACTCCTCTTTTTGCCCCCTCTTCCCATCTGCCCCTTCCTCACGCCTCCATTCTTCCTCCTCTGCCCTCCCCAGTCCCAGGTGAGCTGACGACACAAGGAGAGCAGAAACACTCTGCGAATATTAATGGTTTGATCTGAATATTAATAAAGCTTGCATCTTAATGATCTATAGAAAAAAAAAACAAAGAGCCACAGTCAGGGCTATACTGCCTGTATTCACGCACACACACACACACACATATTCATAGGCTTGCGCATACATGCAGACACACTGGGCTGAACTATCTGTCCTGCACTGTGTAGATTAGTTAAAACAGGGCCTTATCCTCCAACCTGCTGTTTAAATGCTGAGCATCACGTTCAAGACAAATGTGTTGTCTTTTTTTTCTCCTCTCAGTAAATGAAGACACCTCTTCTTTCCCACGTCCTTCTCCTCTATCTCCTCCTGTTGCTTTCTTCATTTTCTTTTTATCTGCTTCTACTCGTTTAGTTCAGGCAGCCCCCACTCCTCCCTCTACCTCTTACGGTTGCCCCATTTCACCCCTCCTCCCTTCCTCTTTACCAGCACCCTCCCTCTATCCCCCCCCCCCCCAACTATCTCACCCTCTCACGCTCTATCACTTTCTCACTAGATTACCCCATCTCTCCCTCTCTCCCACTCCCAGCCTCACCTACTCGATATTCCAGCCTTGTTCTCCTGCAGTCTCCAGCACAACTTTCTGACCCACTTCCTCTCTCCTCCCTGGCCCCCTGATCAAAGCCTGCAGGACGGCATCGCCTTGGGCAGAGGAGAGGGAGCGAGCGAGATGGGGGGATGAAGGGATCCGTGCTGGGGAAGAGAGAAAGAGACAGATAGAGAAAGGATAGAGCGGCACGAGAGAGAAGGAACAGAGAGATCACAAGGACAGGAAGAGGAGCCAGGTGCCCTCTCAGCCCAAGGACAAAAGCTCTTCCTGGCTGATCACACACACACACACACGCACAGCAAGCCTGTCAGCGCCGTCACATCTGGTCGTGTACGTTATGTCTGACGATGGCATTGACATTAATGTGGTGTGATAAAAAAATACTGTTTTTTTTTGTGAGCCATTTTTGTGTGGGTTTTTTTTTTTTTTTTGCGGTTCGAATCCCCAAAACAAGTCAACTTTACAAGTGATGGCCATTAAAATTCAACAGGATGTTTAATAAATTACACTTTCAGATTACATGTTGTCCAATCTTGTTATTCTGTTTTGCATTCAGGTGCGGCACAGGTGAGTGCACTGACAATGTGTATCTGTATCTCAGCAGGTGTCAGTCAGCCTGCAAACTCTCCCTCCTATTAAGTCATTTTTATCTCAGAACAATTGAAAAAAGATCTGCGCAGATAAGAATTTCAAATATGTTGCACAATCAAGTCATATTTTTCTTGATTGCGGTGCAGCAGCCAGCCCTCTCTCCTTTGTTGATTTTAAGAAACGTGCACTCACTTCTTAAAAGTGAGTACAAAAATTTAGTGCAAACTGAATTTCACAGACATGTTCTAACACATTTTTAAAGCCCAATTTTGAAATAACACTTTTTCCTGCAGCGCACAGCTTCCTCCTCTGTGGAGTCGTTATAATTTTAAGAACCTGTGTCTGGCTTTGAGATGTAAGATCTGTCCATCCCAGTGGCCGTGTCGGTGGGGCAGCTGGGGCGGGCAGAAAGGATGGAGGAACATCAGCCCATTTGTATCCAGAGCGAGGTGGCGTGTACTTTAACATTCCCGGCGCATCCCGACAAAGAGCACTAATTATAAATAAATTAGGGACACGACACGGTGTGCCACAGGGGGACCAGCAAGAGCAGTCACAGAATAGAGAGACTGATAGAGAGAGAAGAGGTTGCGTAAAAGAAATGGAGAGAGTTAGGAGAGAGGGAGAGGAGAAGACAGAGAAGAGCAGACAGGAGAGATTTGGCAATGACATAGAGGAGCAAGTAGGAGAAGAAAGTAGATAAGAAAATAGAGGAACGGAGCACGGGGAGGCCTGGGGATAGAGAGGAGCGCAGAGAGGAGGAGTGAATGCAGGAGGGTATACAAGGCCTGAATCCTCAAAATATAGCTTGAACATACATCTGCTGCCAAAAAACTGACAAGATTCTCTCTAGATGACGGAGGCAGTGCAATATGTTTGAACTGAGATAGAAAAAGGTGGCAGGGAAATTAACAACCAAAATGAAACAGAGGGGAAAAAAATAAATAAACCCAATGCCACATGAACTGAACAGTAAACGCGAGATGGGGGAAAAAATACTATCCTCCATATCTGTTAAGAAATGAGTTCCTGTTATTTTAGAAGTAAATAATATAAATCTGATGAAATAAATACTACACAATAATCATAAGGTTGAGATATCGAGCAGAGTGTTCTACACACACTGGTAGTCAACACTCCCTACCTGCCACTCAAGCTTATCTGAGATGACTTGTCAACCAAGCAAGTGCATGTCAAGAGACTGCTGCATATAGTGTGTGTGTGTGTGAGTGTGTGTGGGTATATGGAGCAGGGAGATCTGTTTCTGTTTCTTTGTGCCCATGTGCACATCGTTTTGTGTGTTTGGAAGCGCACGCATGCTCTCGTCTGTGTCTGGGTGTCTTGCGTGTGTTTAGCTAAGTGTGTGCATGTGCACGGGGAGAGAACCTCGCTGCTATCTAAATGGATCGCACTTCAGAGCGTGCCACCATTTCTCAGAACCTGCCATCTCCACACAGACAGACAAACACACTGGCGGACAGACCGCGAGTGTGGTTTTTCGTGTCGGGGCGTAAAGTAAGGGGTGGGGGGTGGGGTGCATGTTCAACCCACTTGCTCCACTCAAGGTTATGTCCTGCCTGAAAGTTGAGAACTGATGACCGTTGCCACAGCAGGGAAATGCGCTGGAGTTCCGGAGGACAAATAGCCGCTGTCTTTTACTTGCGGCCATTTCTCTGTGTAATGTGAACGTCTTAAATGATGGAAGAACAAAGTGGCTGGAAGATAATGCCAGGAGACATTTATCGTCACGAGAAAAAAAAACCTGCTTTGTGTCTCTCCGGCTGGACCGAGTCTTAGAGCTGGGGGTCAAAGGTCAGCTAGCAGTGACACAGACAGAGAGAGGTTGACAGACTGACCTGCGACTGCCCCACCGATATGCTCACCTCCCAACCACCTACCCCCGCACACACACACAAAAGTGACACCACAGTAGCCATAGTTACTGAGCTGCAGACAAACATGATGTCAGTGTATGACACAGGGGTGGCGAGAAGACGACGAGAGATGAAAAAAACAACTCATCTAAGATTCTCCTCAACACGCTCACGTCCACGTACCACTAACTAGCCCCCAAAAATTAATCTTTCCAGAGAGAATAGGAATCAGCGTGGTTGTTCAAATCAGGCGCGACATAAAGTGCAAATAATATGAAACGGTCAGGGTCTCCATTATCAAAGTCTATGCTTTTGTCTTATAGGCTCTAAACTTTCTGCACAGAGGAGAGTTAGAGAAGAAGAAAGGTAAAGAAGGGCGGGAAGACAAGAGAGCAGCAGCTTGTTGCATTAGCATTCCACCAGCAGAGAGGCTGTCTGTTTGCCTCTGGCAGCAGCCGAGAGAGGGGGACACTCTCTGCATCCTCACGCAGCTCGTCTATCTCTCCCTCTGTCTGTCTCTGCCTGTCTCCCTCTCCCTCGCTCACCCTGAGTCTGTCTGTTACATTTCTCCCACCACTCTGCCACTGCCTGTCACTGTTTTTCTCCACTCTGGATGATTTTCTCTGCAGTCTTCTTGTATATTCCTATCACTCTATCTCAAACTGTCATCTTACTGTTTATCTTTCTCTCTACTAATTTCTATTTTGTCATCTTTTCTCTTTAGCTTTTCTCAGGACCTCGTGGCCCCGATCTCGCACAGAAATGATGCTGTTCACAAACTAGAGAGCCCTACAGATCAAGCCACGAGGGACGATAGTGAGTATTGAAACGACGTGCTGTATCGCGATCTGGGTGGGTTCAACAAGTTCCTATAATGAGTTAAAGTACTCAGATCGTGTTTTTGTTGTAACAACTAAGGTGACGTGTTCGTTTTGCTACTCAAGTAATCAAAACACGCCTGTTGAAGAGGAGAGGAGTCACAGCTTAGGAGCAAGACTGCAGAGAATTTACAGGCTTGTTGCTTTTTAAGCGGTGGCAGAAATATCAACTTGCTATGCAATGAGGTAAAAGCAAAACACTCACAAAATAAATGGACTACAAATCCTCTGGATGTATACCCAACATTCATCCATTTTCTTCCACTTATCCAATTCAGGGTTACGACAGGGCTGAAGCCACTCCCAGTTGTCATAGGGCGAGAGGCGGGGAACACCCTGGATAGACTGCCAATCTGTCACAGGGCTAACGTGGGGAGACAGACATCCATTCATGCTCACATTCATACCTACAGCCAGACTGACAATCAGTCTAACACGCAAGTCTTTGGACTGTGGAGGAAAGCCGGAGCATCCATTGAGAGCATGCACTCCGCACAGAAAGGATGCTGCCCAGATTCAGACCACCTCACCATTGTTCCACCCAAACTAAACTCAAGGGGATGTAATTTTTTTGTATGTCATAGGTGCTCTTGAGAATAGGAAATGCTTTAACAGGTTTCTTTTTAATGGCACTAATGTAAAAATTGTACCATATGATGATGCATGTGGACTTGAATTTACTTACAGTGATGGCCAAAAGAACCTCTTATTTCGAAATTTTTACATTTCAGGATATTTTTTTAAAATCATCTGGTCTTTAGCAGATCTTATCAATAACACATAACACATTACTCTGAGTTATTATTTATCTGCCCAAAAACTAAAGCCAGAAGCAGTGTTTAAATGTAGCATACTCTTCTGTATATTCTCTTCTGAAGTAAGACTGTAAAGTAGCAGGGTTGTTTTGCAGCCAGATCACCTGGGTCCCTTGCAGTCATTGAGTCAACCACGAACTCCTCTGCATACCAGAGTATATGAGGCCATCTGTGTGACAGCTAAAGCTTGGCCCAAAATGATATCATGCAACAGGACAGTGATCGCAAGCACAGCAGCAAATTCACAGTAGAAAGGCTGAAAAAGAAAAGAATCGAGGTGTTGCATTGGCCTAGTCAAAGTCCAGACCTCAACCTTACTGAAATGCTGAGTAGAAACCTTAAGAGAGCTGTGCATGGGTGCTGGTTTAGCACACGGCCTGAGCAGGCAACTATTTGCTGCAAGGCTAAATGAAACAGACTGGTTCAATTCTGACCTCAGGCCCTTTTGCTGCTCGTCCTCTCCTCACTTTCCAGTCCTGTCGCCATGTTATCTAATAAAAAAGTTGTGTGTAAACCTGCAAACCTCAAGAAGAGTGGTCCAAAATGACTTCACAAAGTCCCACAGATCAATTACTGCAAGCTAGTACTGCTAAAGGTGGTTCAGCAAGCTACTGGATCATAGGGTGAAGCTAATGTTTAACACAGCTTCTGCATTTTGGTTTCGTTTTTCTTAAATAAATAATGATGTAACATGGCATGTGTTGTTGTTCGTGTGAGGTTTTATTTTCTTTAAAAGCCCTTAAAAGCACTGGATGACTTTCTATTACACCCTGACATGTAAAACTTTAGCACTGACAGAGTGAACTTTCTTTTTACCATAACTCTATGTGTGAAATTACTTGTTAGACTTTCTGAAATGACAGTTAGTTTTATCTACCAGTAAAATAGAAAATGTATAAAACACAGCAAATAAATGGATTTATATTCACAGTCTCTTTGCTGTTATCAACGTCTGAAACATGTCTGCGCGTACACATCGTGCACATTCATTCCAATAATCATTAGATTATTGCATTAAAATGGTAATTTATTTATAGAACTATCGTGAGGGTTAATAAAAGCTTTCTACAACACTGAGTCACGAATGTGTAAACTTTGTCATACAAGTCAGTGTCGCAGTCAAGTGCAAAGCTAAACTGAGTCCCTTTTTGCTGCCATGGTGATTGTAATAATTCTTGGCCACTCCAAGCATGCAGATAAATAAAAAGCAATCCACTAAATAGTATCATATTCATTTTCAATAATTTATTGAATGTATTAAAGCCAGAATTTTGCATTAATTATTAAATGTCATTCCTCCTGTAAATGAATACAGGACAGAAAATGGAGAGCACAGCCCAATCAAAACATCCTATTTAATCTTGTTTTATATTGTGCAGTGCTCTGGAGGGGAAAAGTGTTCATTTATTACCTTATCTTTACTGGATGGCGGCAGCATTGGACAAATGTACTGTGCAGTCTGTAAGTCTGTAACGATCACATTGTTTAAGTTCTGTAGTTAAAATTAGAATTTTAATGCGATTCGAGTTCTGGCCTTCAGCTATTGTGGCATTATTTTATGTCTTTAGTATGTAACCAAACAGAATGGTTTTGCAGTCAAATCAAGATTTGAGATCAAAGCTGTAGTCGCTCTACTGTAAAATGTTTTATTGCAAGTAAAATAAATGGAATCAAGTGTTTATCTAAAGCTTTAAACGGATGTATACCTGGATTGATTTTGTACAGTTATCTGTGAAGGTGTAAAGACCGGGAAAGACATATTTCTTTTTTATCTCTCGAGCCCTTGCCAAGTTGTCACTGGCCAACAGAGGCCCATCTTACTTCTGCCAGCCTAAAAGATTCTGCTCAACAGCAAACACAAGCTGTGAATTTGCAAACATAACACTTTATACATTTTGTGTTCGCAATCTTACTTGCAAAAAGGACTTTTATTGGAGGTGTCTACGGTTTAACTCTCAATTTTCTTGACTGAAAATGTATTCTGTTTGCTTAACTAAGAACTTTCAAGGTTATCTGAGGGTATTTATGTTTTATTAGACTACCAGTCAACTGACCATGTAGTTATTATATGGGAAAATAATTGAAATTGCAAGAAGGTTAAGAAATCTATGCACAAGTCTATCTGGAGCAGGATAAGGAAGAAAGGTGAAAAAACGGTTTAAATGACTTTAAACCCAATTGCTTGTGTCAGGCAGGATAGTCTGAGTATTTCAGAAAATGCTGCTGATCTACTGGGATTTTCCCACACAACCATCTCTAGTGTTTACAGAGCATGGTCCAAAAAAGAGAAACTATCCAGTGCGTGGCAGTTCTCTGGGCTTTGTAGATGTCAGTGTTCAGAATAAAATGGCCGTGCTGCAACGAGATGACAGGACGGAAAGAATAACTCAAATAACCACTCGTTAAAATCAAGGGATACAGAAGAGCATCTCTGAATGCACAGCATGTCAAACCTGGAAGAAGAAGAGCCCACCCCGTGCCACTCCTGTCAGGCAAGAACAGGACCATAACTGGGCAACTGATGATTGGATAAAATTGCCTGGTCTAATGAGCTTTGATTTCTGTTGTGCCATTTGGATGGTATGAGGGATATTTTCTTGGCTGTGGGTCCCTTAGTTCTGACTCAGCATTGTTTAAATGCCACAGCCTACCTGAGCATTTTTGCTGACTGTGTCCATCTCTTTATGACCACAGTCTACCCATCTTATGATGGCTGCTTCACACAAAGATAATGTGCCGTGTCACAAAGCTTAAATAATCTCAAAGTGGTGTAGCTGACAAATCTGCAGCAACTTGCCTGATGCTATCAGATAAACATGGACCAAAACCAGGACCTGGTAATTTTAATTAAAATAATTCTGAATTCAGCGAGTGTATCTATATCTGATTTTAACTGATGAATAAAAACCACTATTAAATTATTAATTACTATTAAATGGAAGCATTCTGACTTCTATATCGATTACATGGTTCTGCAGAGATCTTCACTGTGCACACGTCACACATAGAACATCATTTTGAGACATGTTGAGAAGTCAGTTTTGGTCCCAAACACAAAACCTTCAGTGCACAAGTGCAGAGACGGGAGTTCATTTGCATTACTACAAGTTCTGAATGTTTTAGTGAGTGACAAGTAATTCCAGTTCATTCAAATGTTGTTGAAAAATGAGTCTTAAATGGGTATTTAACTTGCTATTTTGCACTTTCCCAAAAGTTCCCAAATTATGCAATTGTTACATTTTTCATTAATTATAAAGATAGCAATTAAGTCAAAGCTGAAAGTAGGGAGAGCAGTTGTTTCATTTAAATTCAATTTGTTATATTAAGCAAGTTTAATACAATACTTTTCTAGTCCAGCCATCACAGCATACGTTTTATAAAAATATGGGGGGGAAACAAACCCCCCATAGTAGTAGACGTGAATCACTATCTTCCTAACTACAGACAATGCCGTTTTCCACGTGTACACGCATTTGAAGTGAGCTGTCAAGAGGGGAAAAGGGGCCTTTGACTCAGCCCATCTTCTCTGCCATGAAAGAAGTCAAACATTTTGAGGATCCAACTTTTGTCAGCAATTTCTACCAGCCTGCGCATGAACTGACGCCTTGTGAAAATCCATCACAGTTTACCATCATGGTCTTTGTGAAAACAACAAACATTTGCTTTTCTATAACCCACACGGGCTTCTACAACAAAGTGTATGCAGTCTGAAACATATTCCAACAGCAATGCAAAAAAAAAAAAACCCTAAATAAATATATTTAATAACAATAGAACTAAATCACCTTATCAGTATGATGAGTACTCACCGTAATATTCTAATGATTGCTCAGCTTTATCAAATTTAATTAGATTATAAAGGCTTAGCCTCCAAATAGCTCTGGGTAAGTAAATCACGTGCTGCTCAAGAGCTGAGCTTAAGCCAAGACAACTCTGTACTGTAGCCACAGAGACAAAATGCATTCAAACAAATTAATAGTCCATTAAATAAAAGCAAACCTCTGCCAGCTAATAGTACCTTAAAAGCATATTAGCATTAGGACAGGATAGACACCCATTTATCTCGTAGGAAAGTGTTTCAGCAGCGAGAAAGTCGGAGTTAAGTGAGCATGAAGCCTCGTGCTTCTTCCTTTACATACATGTGACTTCTGGTGGTGGAGGTCTTTATCCCCCACGGTGCTGTGAGTGATGGTCGACCTAGCCCGCACATGATCAATCCCCCCCCCCCTTTTTTTTTTCTTTACTTTTAGTTTTTTTTACATTGTCACTGAAACTCATCCTTCTCATTTAAAAGGTACTGTATCTCCCGTGTCTCGATTAATCTCACTCTCTCTCTGTGTTTGCCCTTCCACTTTTCCTCTCCCTGCATCCCCGCATCCATCTTGTTCCGGCCCTCCCCCTTCCCTCAGGCCCAGCCACCACTCTGGTATTCCCAAAGTCATCTGCAATCAGACATCTTCAATGGATTAATTACACTGTCCTCACACAACTTGATTGAGCATCTAACATCTACACCCACCTCCTCAGACCCCAATGCTCCCTTCTCACCCCCACCCACTTACAGACGTTGAATCCTTTCTTCTCACCATCTTTTAAGCGCTCTTTCATGCTGCCCCCTTTCCCTCCTTTTTCCACCTTCTCCTCTGAACCTCTGCCTTCACCCTAACCCTGTCTTTTCTAAAACTGCTTGAGCGGTCATCCCCCGTCTTCTCTGAGAGCCTGGCTAATTGGACATTGATTGGAAGAGCCCCTCTCCATGATCTCTCCAGAATATTGGGATCGCACTAATTGAAGAATTAACTTGGGTGAGACTTGGACCTGGAAAAAGAAGCAGGAGAAAGGAAAAGACAGAAAAGATGCTTCAGCTTAAAGAAATAAACAATCTTTCTTTGTTTGTTTGTTTTCTTTTTTTTTCTTCCCCCCTTTCTCACAGTCTCTTCTCCACTGTATTTTTCTTTCTCTCCCTCTCTTTCTTTCATTCTTTCTTTCTCCCTGTCCTATCCCCCAGTCATGTCTGTCCCATCTGTAACAACCGAAAACAAATTTAAATAAAACATTATTAAAATAAATGTCAATCAAATGGACCAATATGGCAAGTCCATGATGATCCACTTGGTAAAGTAAATCTGCCAGGCATCTTTCTTGGCCTCAGACAACAATTCTGATGGCTAAAGATCCAAACGGGACAGACATTAAAAAAAAAAAAAGAAATACAACAGCGGACAGACGCATGCACAGGAAAAGGCACGCGATGAACTGCGTTTAACAATGAGTAGGTATAGACAATTTGGCACATTGTGGGAGTCGTTATCATTTGATTTCGAGTGACTTTAATCCATCAGCTTCTTTAACAAAATAAAACAAACAAAAAGAGAAGAAATTAAACTTCTCCAGAAGAAGTCTTTAACTACAGAGCAATCTTAACTTATTTCAGCAAATAAATACACACAGTCTCTTTTTCACTCCTCTCTCCAACACACAACAAACACACACATTTCACATCAATCACAGATCCCAGACCATAACCCCAAAAAGCCGAGTGCAGCTTTGAGTCATTCTAAAATCATGATGGATGACAACTTCCCAAAGCAATCCCTCTGCGTGCCACCATCATTTAACTAAAGGCATCAACCTGCCCCAGCTCCTCTGTTTCCTCGGCCCGGGCGCTCCGGACACCTCCTTTCAAACCCCTGACATGATTCTGAAAAAATATAGTCCTGAGCAGACATATGAAGGCTGCCACTGAAGAATGGGCTTCACCCAAGTTTCTGATCCCGAATCCCCCTCCCCTATCCCCTTCGCAAACTATAAAGGCAGCGGGAGACGGGACTGTGAGGAGGTTAAACTGACCTCGGGCTCATGCTTTGGAGCAGCTTACCCTGGAGTGTGAGATGACAAAACATTTAGCCCGATCTCACTTGCAGCTCACTGACAGGCTGAAACAAAAGAACAGCCTCGGAGGAATTTCAAATCATTGAATGAATGTCAATTAATTTCACAGGACAGAGTTGAATTGATTAGAATATAAAACAATCTTTCTTGAAAGCAAAAGGGAATTGATGTCCAAGGCCTTCAAACAGCGAAAGGGAGGAAGACAGAGAAACGACAAAATGAAAGGAAAAGACGGATGATTTTGTGCGTATCAGCGTGCGCGCTTAATTGTGTATGTACTCAGGTGCGTGTGCCAGTGCGTTTGTGTGTATGTGTGCGTGTGTGTGTGTGAGCTCAGCACTTGTGTTGCACGCTTGGCTGGCAGGGTGTGTGTAAAGTAATTAACATGATAGCCTCCATCTCAGCCTGATAGCCTGTTCCCTGCAGCGAGGTCGTTCAACAGACACCAACAGACACCTGAGCTGCATCTCAGACACAACCCTGCAACGCATCTCAAATGCAAACACACACACACACACAGACACACACAAACATGTTTAACCCACATACGCCTACTACCAACAAACACCGAGAGCATACAGTTATCGGCGCAAATGACAGGATGCATCTATGCCTGTCAGCAGCACATGGCATGATAGCTGACAAACAGTTTCTTCAAAATAAGCATTTGTTAATTCACCCTGAATATATCTGAGATATATATATAATATATATATATATATATATTTTTTTTTTTTTTTTTTTTTTTTTTTTTTTTTTGCAGCGCGAAAGAGAGTGCAGAAACCAAGCAGCAACCTTCTTGGGTCAATGCAGAGGAGCCACAAACTGCAGATCCCCAAATGCTCACACAGACTATTACCACAAATGTTCAAATACCTCTGAGCAGAAATAATTCATAACATTCATAACACTTATAAAGGAGGGTAATTTATTTTATAAATGTTTTAAATTTGACAAATAATTATTGGCCCTTTAAGTGGCAGGTGGATGCCAAAACAGGCTAGCTGCCTTCTTTTTTCACTGAACTTAAAAGTGGATCAAGTTTATGGCTTATATGTCTTGTGAATTATTTTAAATGGAATTACCTCAATAAATAATATGGCTTGCTGTGCTGTGCTCGTGTGTGAGTGTGTGCAGTGGCCACATATAGTTTGCAAAAAGCATTTTGCTGTGCAAACTGTGACAGTGCTAGTGAATTAAAGTTGAGGCTGCAACGTGCACCCACAAACCAACAGGTGACAGGCAATGTCAAGATGAAAAATGTGAAGTTGTTTTTAACAGATCCAATCTCCACTGAATATAATCAACAAAAAACTGATGCCAAACTTATGGTCTATGAGTTATGGGAAGTTAACTGAGATATGCCAGAGATGTGTTTGCAGTACGGTGAAGAGTTAATTTTTTTTAATTAATTTTGGCCTAAATATGATCACATTTTCATGATGCATACTAGCAGCAGTTCACACAAGCATGATTACAAGAACAATATGGCAGTCAATGACATGAAATAATGTAATAATACTGTAATAATAAGGAATAATGCTTTTTTTAGTGTACAAAATGTTCTAGTCAAGCAAAAATAGGTTAAGCTCATATGGAAATATATGAATCGTGTTAGGAATGTTGACTATAAGTGAATAGGTGAAAGTTGTTGAAAAGTGGCCCCATATTGGAGCTCTCTATACCAGAAAAAGAGTATACTGAATGATGCTGTAACTTTTTAAAAATTTGACTGAAAGGAATTAAGCACATTTTGATTCTGCTAACTGACACATAAACAAAAATGAGGGAGTCAGAAACACAGCTTTGTTGTGTGAGATATAAAAACGTTAGTGACGGGCACAGTGCTGATAATATCCTTCCTCCTCCTCCAATACAATCTATTGTTTCCCTCTACTTCTATCCTAATAACCCCCAAGACCTTCACTCTGCTCATCTAATCCTAAAACAGTGTCTTGATGCAGACCCTCAAACCCCCTCTTTAGCCCTAAACAGTCCTCATTTGCTAAAGGATTAGAGTAAGGGCAACAAGGTCAAAGGTAGGCCACCACCAGAGACCCAAAAAAGAAGAAATATACACAGCCAAGTGAACAGAGAGCCACACAAACACACACTCATTAGCATTGTGTCAACTCTAAATGCGTGACACTGCTTTAGAGCACACAATCTGAGGAGCAGAATTGCATTATGTATTCACTTACTGTAGGTGTGTAGGCAGGACCCTAACCCCAAGACATGTACTGAAACAGAGACACAAATTTGCATGAGCATGTACAGAACTAAATAAAATTGACCTTAACTCTCTGAGTCGGAAAATACGAACACCCATTTGGGTGAATTAAAAACAGCCGGGGTAAAAAAACAGCACCTTTACAACAATATCGCCACTAAGGTATCGCTGAGTGAAGAAGTCTGGGAGAAAGACGAGTGGAAGAGTTGGGGTGAGAAAAGTGATTGTCAGGGAGAGAAGAAACATCACTCTGAAAACTTCTAAAGAAGGCCCTGCTCTGGGTTTTAAATGCTCTCCTCCCTCCATCACTCCCTCTCTCTTCCCACTTTCCTCTCATCCCTTTCATGAATTAAAAGCACGGCCGGTCTGTGGGGAGAAGCATAGTTAATTCCGATCAGATCTCCTCCTCCCCCCCTCTCCTTCTCCCACAACCCTCCTCCTCTCCTCCCTGGGCGACGGTTGCCGTGCAGTCTGACAGACGGAGATGGGATCTGACAGTAAACAGGCGTGTGGATGCCCGGCGCGTGATTGACACGTAGGCAGGTCGGTGGGGGCCCGCCCCCCTCCTAATCCTGCCCTGTCAGCTCTAATTGGGGAGGTGGGGCTCTATGTCACCAAGGTGACTGATTGACAGGACCCCAGCTTTGCATAGATATGAGGGAAAGGTGGGGAGGTTCACGCATGGCAGAACACTGTTAACACTACTATACTGCTAATAGAGATATGTGTGTGTGTGTGTCCGTGTTTTGGGTGTGTGCGTGTGTTTGTGATAGCTGTACACTCATGCGCATTCACAGGAGCCCAGATGCAGGTGAACACACTCAAGAACATGGCTGAGCACACAAATAAACCCACAACAATAACAATGAACAACACTGACATGCATACAAGATGTCTGAACACAGAGTGCATCTACAAACACACATACGCACAGCCTCCTGACATGGTGTGATGAAGAGCAGGGGTTGTAAATGCTTCGGAGTGCTCAGATATGGAATTTCGTGGAGCAGCAGTCCAAAGGTCTTCACAATGTCAAGGCCAATGAACAGCAGGGCGAGGATTAGGCACTTTAACAGGGGTGTAACACGTCAACCTGTGGAGGCAAAAATGTATGAGCTGTGTTAAGTGAAAGATCATGTGAGTATCTTTGCATGATCAAAAACCACAAAGTGAATAAAATTAATAATCTTAATATAACACAATATTCTCCTGGGATGACTTGGGTATTCATGGCATTCATGAATGTTACTTTGACATGAGCTAAACACTTAAACACAGATGCACACCACATGTAAATCCCCAATAGCAACACCACCGCCACAAAATAGCATCCCATTGCAGGACAACACAAACTGCATGACTGCCCAGGTTTTCGCAATGATGCATGGTCTTTGTCATGGCATTGGGTCAGTGCCTTGGCAAAGACCTAAAGGTAGTGATCCAGCCCATAAATTTTCTAGAGCCAGAGCAGCCCCATTCCATGAATGCCCCGCCTAAAAAGCCCACAGAATCCCAGTGCCAGACACTACAACACACCCCAAGAGATTCCTTGTTCATTACCTAACAGCCACACCTATTTTTCTGCCACATAAAGAACTTTATATTTACATTTATATCTGCATCTATACATATTTATATTTAAATGTATATCTTTAAGATATATTTGAATGTCATTCAATGAATTTGATTGGAATAAAGACGTTTTACCAAAAACCTCCTTGAAATTGGGTTGGTTGCTAGCAGATTGCAGTGGTCACCTGTACATGCATGGAAGATGCCAACTTGTCTGTAAACATTCATTTATTCTCTAAGCTCTAGGTTAAAAAATTTAAATTAAGGTTAAAAAAATTTCAGAATTGGAAGAACAAATTTGCATTGAAAGCAAAAGTTGTGCCTTGCTGCTCCAGCTGATAAATTTCAAAAGTCACAACATGCGGGTGAATAATTGGACTCTGTTTCTGGTTTGGGTTGCAATTTTTAAAATTTGAATACAGCTAAAAGAGCAGTTTGCAGACTTCTTCCATATAAACCACAGGCATTTGAAATGACCAGTCAGCAACTAAAGCAATCGCAATGAGGTTTTCCGTGTAGTACTGTTTACATCTTTGCAATCAGCTTCACACCAGGGCACCCAAACAACATCCCACAACCACCAAACCGGCTAGCAAACAGTGGTTACCATGAGGTTGCTGACCAGTTTCTAAGCCTGCATGACTGTGGCTGAAGCAAGTCATTTCATAGTAACTGGCAGCAGTCTCCAGCAACCCCTCACAATCAGCAAGGAAATACACATTTCACTCTAGTGAGCGGTGGTTCCAAGATGTGTTGCCAGTGTGTAGGCCTGAGTGGCTAGGTTCAGCATTTTTACACTACATTAGCATGTTAGCAGGCTAACATTCAGTTGCTAGCATTAAGCACAAAGTACACCTAAGACAAAAGTGAAATATTGAACCAGTGAAATTCGGAAAATTAAAAAAGTGGATACATTTTATTCTCCGGGAAACATGAATATCTGAGACAACAGACCAGATCATGCATTATTTTTCCTTCTGTGCAGAAACAGCTGACATGTAGCTGGTGTTTCATTTCAGCAAACATAGATAAAAGTTTGAAGTCAGAATAGTGAGAATTTCAGTGAGAAATATATTAGTTAAATAAATCCTACCTTTATTAAGGTTGTGATAATGTTTAGAGATGCTCATTTACAGTTCTGATCTTTTTGAGTCCAAAGGTTTGGCTAGTTTGTGGAGTGGTTTGAGTACATCCCACTTTTCACTAATAAGTTTTCCGAGTGATATTCTATGTTTTAAAGGCCTGAAACATATTAAAATTTAAGTCTGAGACCACAAACAAATCACCTAAAATAAAGATACTGTTTCATAAGAATGTGTCAAAGACCACTGCTGTAAAATTACCTTCTAATGGTATCTGATTTTGGGGGGGTAATTATAAATTGTTAACTGCCATACAACATAGCTGTTATCTTTATGTGTGAATTTATTTTAGTGGTAGTGTGCGTGAGTGCTTGTGTGCACGTGAATGGGTGCACGCATGCGTGCATTTTGATTGACAGCTGCCACTGACCTGTGCCAGTCAGAGTGCCATGCTGCAGGGCGATGGGGTCGATCGCTGCGGAGATGACCTTCGCCCTCATCTGCATCCTGCCTTCATTAGCAGAGCCAGGCAAGGAGAATAACAACCCAATAAATTAATAAAGAGAAAGAGGGAGAGTGGAGAGAAGGCAGGGTGGGAGGGAGCGGACAAGAGGAGAGCAAGAAGAGCAAGGGTAAAATGGGAAGAGAGTACAGGAGGGAAGGAAGCAGATGCCAGGAAAGGGCAGGAAAGGAACCATATGAGAGGAAAGAGCGGAGCGCTAAAGTATAGATGGGTGTAAAGAGATAGAGGGAAATACTAGCAAAATAGGGTGTGTGAACATGAGTGTGAAGGCTAAGGGTCTTCGGTCAGTTCAGGCAGAAAAACAGGCTAGTGAATAAGAAAAAAAAAGCAGGAGAAGACAACGGGCAGAGAGGGTAAAGGTAACTGTTAAATACTTTATAACCCTATCAATAAAATCCAAATGCAGATTAAAGATGACTATGCAGTATATTGTGAGAATGTACCAAACCCCAATTGAACAGAAATTATTTACCCAAGAAGGGCTGCAAACTGATATTGCCAGATATATTCCTCGGGCTGATTCACCAATGTGGCTCTGAGCCCCGTTAAAAAGAGTATTGATACATTACCATCTGTACTTGGTGTTAAATGCCAGTATAGAAAGTGATTCTCTAACTGGCCCAGGGAGTCAAATTTTGACGAGGGCCAAATGTTCCAGATTTTCCCTCTCTCATTCATGATCAGGATGAAGTTAGCATGCCAACCACACAGCAAATGTGTTAATAAAGCATGAGGTCTAATCATCTACTATTTCACTGGATACATAGCCTTGCCGGTCTTGTTCACGAGAGCACAGAAATACAGGAAAATACCTCTCGAAAACCTCCACACTTGCAGTAAAAAGACACACAGCAGAGTCCAGGGGAAGCTTTCCGCGTAAATAAATTATGAACAAGTATGTTACGCAGGATAGACTGTTGGTTGGGAGCTTTCCCAGGAGGCCTCTAGCAATGATACTTTCTCATCTTCCAGCAGAGTTGTATAGCATGCACCACCTTCCATTACTCCATCTTTGCGCATGAAAATACGGTCTATCCTTATGCCAGGAGATCTACGTTTTAAATTCCTCAAAGTGTAGCTGTTTCCAGCAATGAACTGCACCGTTCAAACTTATCTGGTGTTGCTAACACAGTGCTTCCCAACATTCAAGTCAGATCTAACCCCAATGCCCTTACAGATGACAGCAGTGACACCACAGTTGATTATGTATATGTTTTCTACTCATATAGTCTACAGTGTTTTTGTTCAGTGGTCTGTCAAACCTGTACACATCATTAGGCAAGCTAATTTATAATCTTTCCAACTGCCTCCATTAAAATGCAGTTTCATTTGCAAATAGTGGAAGTCTTGAACATATTTGGACAGATTTGACCCACGCCTAAAAATGACATGCAAGTACACTAGTGGTCAGAAGTCACTTTTTGGAGGTATTTTCCCACCAGTCTCTGGCACTGAATTTTTTTAACCACTCCTTAATACAAATCCCTTTAGTTGCGAGATATCTAAAGGGTTTCTTGCCTAGTCCCTGAGGCAGTGAAGCAACCCTAAAGCACAGCATTTCCACTACCATGATTCATAGCTGTTATTGGGTTCTTCTCCTGAAATGCTGTTCTTTGATCTATACCAAACATGTCTACTGCTACTATGACTGAACAACTCTATCTTTGATTCATCTCTCTAGCAAGTATTCTGGTTTGCCTACATGGTCAACGGACAAACAGGTGCAATGCTCCTACTTGATCAAAGAATTCTTTTCTTGGTACACACCCTTTCCAGTTGAATTGTGCATAATCTCGTTCATGTAGCTACATGCTGATCCTGAGATGAAATTTAGGGGTTCTTTTTGTGTTAAGAAGCCTGTTCTTGGAATGAATTTCTTTGGAGAAAGCAAATTTCGATAAATTAGCCAGGCCACTTAGAGATAGATGATACATGTAGATTTCCAACATTGAACTTATAATCTTTTTTTTATCTAAAGATCTTAAAGGTCTGTTTAGTTGTTAATGTGATGATACCACAAACCCCAGTATCAAAAAGAACAGCACAGAGACCTCAGTTTTAAGGAGAGCCCCTGAAACTCTCTGAGTTTCAAATCTTTGTCATCTAAATGTTGAGGTATACTTTATCTCTCATTGTGACTGATCTTTATTATTTGTCTATTATTATTTATCTTTATCATTTGCTGAAATTATGAAAATACTGCACAACAAAAAAAGTTATGCCTCATTTGTGTTTACTACATTTATCAGTAGACAGTGGATCCATGAGGATGTGGCTCCACAGTGGATCTATGAGGATGTGGCTCCACAGTGTAGTGGTTTACACATTTGCCTAACCAATGGAAAAGCCTCGGTTCGTGGCTGGGAGGAGACACAAATTTCTTTAGAGTTGCCTCAGGAAGTGCATCCAGCATAAAAATCTGTCAAATTAATATGCAGAGCTACCTGTTTTGGCAACCCTTTGTGAATAAGGAAGCATAATATGTGTTTGTCCAAACAAATGAAATTGTATGTCTTTTACTTTCATGCTACACTTCCTCCGGGTGTATTTGTAGTTGGAAATCCCTTCTGACTCACTTTTGAATCATTTCTGACTGGAACACAACTTGCAGTCAGAAAACAGTATAGATGTTTCAGTTTGAGATACTGAGAGTTCATCAAGCCCGTCACAGACAAGTCTAACTGAATTTGGAGAGGCAGCAGCATCAGTTCTCCCAGGAGCAAAGCACAGCCTACCATAACCGCCTAATAACACACATAACATCAACAAGACCCATCTGCTGAGAAGACAAAGGCAGTGCGCCTTTTCCATGCGTCTACCCATAAAGTGCTGCCTGTTCAGGGTCGAGGAGTGTGAGTGCCGGTGAGCGGGCCCTGCTGTGCTGGGGAGGAAATTCTCAGGACGATCGATGCAGAGGATTAGGACCGGCTTTGGGGCTCAGAGGCCTGGATCTGAGCAGTATTCTCAGTGGGGCCCCTGGGAGAGCTGGAGAGGAAAGCTGGAGGGAAGAGAAGAGGAGGGGCAAGGAAGAGAGGAAAAAGGGCTAACCTGGAACTGTCAAGAGGCTGAAAGAAGGTTGGCCGGGCTGGGAATAGAAGAGCATTCGGCTCACCAGGTGACATTATGAATGGCACTGAAGCCCCACCACCCACTCTAATAAACACATACTGGCCAGCCTGATTGGATAAGCTGGAAAGTACAGAGGAAGGAGGAGGAGAGTTAATGTAACAAAATAGAGAAAACAGATCGACGAACTTGGATGAAGTCGGCTATTTGGTCTCCTTACACTCCATCTTTTAATTTTCTTCTGGCCAAATCCGTAGTTGTCTTCTAACTCAATGAGCGCGGCGCACAACAAAAGGCTCCGTGCGTCTGTGTGTCTGCCTCTGATGCTCATGATTGGTCAGCCCGTTCGCCAGCTCGCCGCTCTCCCCTGGGTACAGACGGTTGGATCCATGATTCATTTTGCAATGAAGAAAAAAGGAGAGAGCGCATGTGAGAGAAGAAACAGCCAAGACCACTGGGAAATTATACGGTGGAGCAGCGTGGTGGATCTGGAATTAAACGGCATAATTAATCAAGTAAAAAAACAAGCACGTTGCTCATACATTTATTATTTGCATTTTTTCCACTTCAGGAGATGTAATCAGCAGATATACATTGGGGCCCCTGATCCTTGTCACAAGGACCTGAAGGCTGAGCGCCTGTTTCGACCACTGACCCTTAAAGTATAAAGTAGGATCAGTTCTGCCCAATGCTTTTTTTTAAATTCCTCACTGACTATCATCTTCACACAATGCCCTCTGCCTCCAAAGTAATCTCCACAACAAGCAGAACAAGCCTCACAGAATCACGTTGTTGTCTCCCTATGCTTTAAATTAGGGCGTCTGCAAAATTGGGTTCACAACTCCAGGCCCTCGGCGGAGTTGTTCTGTATTATGAGGTGCGCGCTCTTGGCACAATGAAGAAAAAAAAACAAAGAATAGCCACTTTTGGAAAAACATGGTGGAATCGCAGGAATATGATAACACAGCTGCAAGGGCAAAGCTGTGTAAACATGGGGCGAAGGAAATTCAGAATGGCAAAATGTGGCAACAAAACTCGCACCGGGCTTCATGACATTTTGTAGCACTGTAACCGCGTGACAGCTGTTGCTTCTTCTTTCAGTGTTCCCTGGTTTCCCTCTAAGTGATCCCCGCCTCTCTTAAAGATGCACTTACAAATTGGGCACAGATGATTTAGCTTATTTGAAGCTCGGTTAGCTGTCTCATCTAGCTGTAATAAGCCATTTATCAAATTACTGATTGGCACGTGTTTTTCTCACTGCCTTCTTTTGTAGCAGACAAATGCTGCTGATTGGAGTTAAACCTAACTTGAGCCAACATTTGGAGTTATAAAAATGTAATGTCACCCCTTATAAGCCGTTTTTTTTTGTTTTTTGAAGGGCCCCTTTGTGTGACCCTGGCCTCCCTGGCCTGTGGTCACTTTGACTGTGATATGATATGCAAAAAGTTGTTAAGTGCATGAATGCATATTAAATCCTTCTCAGGAAGCCCAGAGTTGTCTTAGCAGACATTTACATTAAGTAGATCCTCATTTCATAAAAAGCTAATTAAATGTATGCTAGCATGCGCACAGAACTTTGACTTACTTTCAGACATTTGAATGTTTTTTTAATCAACATATCCCATGTATCCTAATATGTTTTCCTCATTGTTCTGTGATCAGTGAAAATGTAATAGATATTTATAGGATCTGATCTCTTAGCTCATCTCATACACACTACATTTTACTCACTTATCAATCCTTTATAAGTACTGGCAGTAAGAGTAGCTATAACAGGCTGTTTTTTATTGTGGGAATATTGATTTCCCCCCTCCATGCGCCACACATACACACAGGATAATCAGCATAAATGGGTCATATATACACATTTGCACATCGTGGATATCCTCCGCTTCCACCCACGTTATACCCATTACACATAAATACGTCCGCCAAACAGTTTGAAACGTATCACTCTTCAGCTGGTCAATATCGCTTGTTCCTGAAGCGCCATCATCAATCGAGGTATCAATATGGAAATACCACTGTGACCCAGACATTAATCAATTGGGCTCCTCGGGGAGGAGAGGCAGGGCAGGGGCACCTAAAATCATCAATGAGACGGATCGGGCCGCAGTCAGGCTCGGACAGTCTGTATTGATAAGAGCATTTCCACCTGTAGCGGCCCGAGCGGAGAGACAGGTCGCATCTGAATTCAATACCCGCCGCCGCAGCTGCGCGCTCCGAGCCCAGAAAGACACGGTTGAGCGGAGATACGTGCCTCGACTTATCATAAGACCACTCTCTTTTCTCCATATATGTCGCCTTCCTCCTCCTCCTCATCCCCATCCACAATCTTTTCCTTCTGCCTCAGAACTTTTAGGCCAATGCGCCGCGCGGAAAACGCATCACGTCTCTAACGCAGACTAACAATGACTTTAAATTAAGTTCTTTTGTCTTTATTCCGAGGCTTACTTTGCTGAGCACCCCCCTCCCGCCACCGCTCCCTCTCCTCTCACAATCTCTGGAGTTTAGTCAAACCTGTTTCCTCCCCCAACTTCAGACTGTGAGAGAGGAAGTCAGTGAGAAAAGTCTTCAGATGCTCGTTTCTCGCATCCCTCTCGCTGCGAGCGCGGGATTAAAGTGCCTTCTCACCGCTGACATCCAAATCTTGACACAATCAATTAGATCCGCGCTCACTGCTTTTCCTTCGTTTACCCAGATACAGTAAGCAGAGAGGTGGATGGTTGGTAGCGTGAGACAAGTCAGCCTCCTAGTGGTGCGCTCGCGTATGCGCAAGGAAGAGGAGGAGGATCGCTTTACTAAAACAAAGTGGAACATTAGATCAGTGCAGCTGAGTAAAGAAAAGGCAAAGGTTGGGTTCGAAACCGTGCAAATCTCCGTGAACGCAACATTGGCTTGTCAAGCAATGTTGACAGTCCCCATATTTGACTTCCAATCACATCCCAGAGCACTCTCTCCCTCATGGTGCTTCTTAAAGGTTAGAGTTCATGGGTCGTGTGTCCTGTGTGCACACAGGCCTGCCCTTTTCATTCCTAATCAGCTGCTCTTTTTTTTTCTTACTGTGCCAGAATGGAGCGATGCACCACAAAGGTCATGGACATGGATTTCCTTTGGTTTGACTCAATGAAAAGGTCAGATGAGGGCACCATGAAATGGCAGTGAGGCCTTCACATCGGCCACACAGGGACCAGAGTTCTTACATCACCCTGAAATGGCACAGACCGAGCCTCTCTTGGGCCGCTCTCACAGGATCCAGGAAGGTCCTGTGGGCTGCTGTGACCTTGTCCCCGTCCCCCTGTGACTTAAGTGTCCCTCAGCAGTGTGCAGAAAGAGCAGAGCATCAAACTGTGGTACTTGTGTGAAACTAAACTTTTGTTTTAGCCCATGGTATAAGTATACTTCTGCTAAAATGCATTATAATATACCAAAAAGCTGTCTTCTATAAAAGACTCTGTACTTTTCTCCATCCTGACATTTCTTGTATAAACATTTGCTGGTGTTTTTATATGTTTATAACAGCACCGTCTGTCTTTATAAAGGTGCACTAGATTCATATTTAGCTTCAGTTCACGAGACCACTTTTCTGTGGTGATCATCGCTCTCTTTGGCATCAAATCACAACACTTGCAGACATAGACAGGTAAACTACCAGCTCACTTAATATCCACTGGTTTAGTCGTCAGCTTCCTTCCTCCCTTAACTACAGCTTTGTTCAAATACCCCATTTAAATAAAGCAGCATTTTTGTTGAGCCCCACCATAATTATCCAACAGCCTACAAAAATAGATGAAACGTGAGCATTACCTCTGTTTCGAACTGAATGACATTATTTTTAGATTGGAATTTCTTCTTATGGTTTATTCCTATGGTGTTATGTGAATAAACTAATAGTCAGTTTCACCACTTTAAGGCTTTAAAATGTTGAAGAAATAACCCAAGTACACTCATAACTGCATTTGACCAATCACACACCTTCTTGGTCACTGAGAGCTATTAATGATTGTAAATATTTACCACAGTCTGTAGTTAATATAATTAATTTCTATGACACCGTTTTTATTTTTTTCATTTCTTACGACAAAGCTTTATTAAGAGAGGATTCACCAGTTGAAATATCTGGGCTGTTATGGTAGCTTGGGGTTTCCTAACACATGACGTAACTAAACCGATAAAGAGACACAGGAGACGAGAGTTTTACAAGATTTGATTTATTAACTATGATACAGATCACATAAGGCCTTGCTGTATACACCATTCCCATTGAGACAAATTACCATACTCAGTAAATAATGAGTTTTTTTTTGTTTGATGTTATCATTTCAGTTTACAGTACTTCATTTATTTATTTTTGTATCATTTCCACCCCACCCCATCCCCCATCATTTCTTAATATTTTTTTTTTATTATCTCTTAAATAGTGAGAGTGGTGGAGCCCACTTCCTTGGTCCGGAAGAAATCATGCACTATACTGGGCTGGTCTCTCAATCGTTCATCAAGAAATTGTTAAAAATGCTTCTTTTTTTTAATTAATAAAATAAACCATAAAAAGAAACTTTCTCTATCACCACTGACTAAAGGGAAAAGTGTTAGACCCCCTAACATACCAATAAACAACCATTTGAATATAGCTTTGCTTGTTTCTGAATTTAACTTAACAGACATCTGTCACCATTGTTGCAAAAAAGAAAAAAAAAAAAACTAAGAAAAAGGAAAGCAATGCAGCCACAAATTATCGCTCAACCAAAGTCACATTTTAATTTTTTTAATTATCCAATGCTCTCCTAAACTGTCACTTTTGCTTCCCATCTCTCACTCAACCCTTTTTTCCCCTCCAGTCTTTGGCTGCCTCACAGTCAGTTCAGTATTAACACATTGATATACACAGGGAACGCCACTGGCCGGCGTTCACACACAAGTACCAGTGGTCACCCCTCCTTCTTCCCTCCGTCTCCCAAATAAAGATCCCATTCACCAGTTTGCTGTCTGTCTTCCCTCCCTCTCGCTCCCCCCGCCCCATTCTCTCTCACACTTTCACTGAGGATCAGTGTGTGTAATCTGGACGAGCTAACAGGGTTACACAGTGGGGTAATGACCGCGAGAGGAGCTGCATTCCTCTCCTTCACGTTTGGTGGGATCACACTGGTGTCTGGCCATTTGCCAAGCAACGCTTGCTAGCATGTTAGCTCCGACCTGCTCAAACACACACTCTTACACACAAACTGTACATACACTCACACACACGCAGTAAATAGGTAGTGTGGACTGATAAAAGCTCCTTTAAGAGTTCAGTGACTGGCTGAATGTTTTTTCCTTATTTCTTTGGGCAGAGAGAGACGCGCAGAGATGCAATTTAGTGTCAAACAGAGCAGGTGACCTCAGTGAGCATCTGCTTAACATTAACACGCATAACTTCACATTCTTACTCAAACTCAAAGCACGTGCATGAATGCACACGCACTGCAAAACCTGCTTCGATCGGGGCTCAGCAATTCTCCTCGAGCCCCATCTTGCTGGTTTCTACGGTAACAGCAGGCTGTGAGCAGAGGAATTCATTCGAGTCATGCAGACGGATGAATGGACTGTCTGTTCTGTCTGCTGTCTCTCCCGGACCCAACTGTCTCTCTTGGACAGCGAATGACGAGGGGAAGCGGCGGTGTAACAGTCACGATGGAGGGAGTTTGGCGAAGTGGTTGCACTCTTGCAAATTACATTTTGCGTCCACCAAGAGCAGGTTTTAATCTTTGTTTTAGAGACATGTCTCTAAACACTGTCTCATGAGAGGACAACACGCTGGGGCCTAGAGCAGCGGTAATTTCCAAGGATAAAAAGCCTCCCACCTCTCAAGGCTTGAGCCTTACTTCCAGCTCTTATTTCTTGCCTGTAATGCTACATTGTGCCTCAGTCTTTAAGGCTTCATATTCTTTCTCTAAAATAACTTCTGGGTAGTGGAATGAACTCCTTTACAAAGGGCTGAATGTTGAATCGGTGCCTACAGGGGACTAACAACTAAAGACACAAAGGCAATTTCATTCACTGCATGCTTAACCAACTGCAATGTGGCCACATGCTTTGCGGTTCCACTGTCAGGATCTATGTAATCTCAACTGATTTTTACCAGATTTAAAACTGCCACAGTTGCTTCATTTATAATTTTACACTTAAGTTAAACCTACTTGACAGATTATTCTTGACAATTGCACCTAAGAGAGAATCTGAAGCAACACAAACCACAGTAGGAGAAAGATGCTACGCCCATGCAGCAGTGGAAGCAACTGCAATACCCATTTCCTCCTCTAGATGTCAGTGGTGTGCTCTCAGAAAGAGACAGTAGGGTGGACTGACAATAAAGTGAACAGTGGCTGTCATGTCATGGCAGCTCCAATTTAAAATGTGCCTTAAAAGTGCTCAGAAAAGTGCTTTATGAACAAGGTCCTTGGTATGAAAACTGCAGCACCAGCTCGCTCGTGAATCCACCACAGCGTGAAAGAAGAAACATGACAGGCGGGGATCCAAACCTGGAATTATTTCCACTCTCTGTCTAATGCAGGGAATTTCACTTAAAACAAAACGTCAGGGATACAGGTGTGCTCAGGGAAGCAGCCAGCCAGCCAGCCACACATTACACTAGTTGCCAGTTCGGCTGGGATTTTTCATAAATGAACAACATAATAAAAACAAATGGGACAGTGGTAATGGGAACGTTGACTGAAGGCTTTCACCAAATAAAATAAAATAATCACATTTTAAGCTGTTTGCTAATGTGTTTACAAGAACAGAGCATGAGGATGAACTTCAAAGTGACAGAGAGTGGGAGGAGCCTTCCCAAAAATGCATAGACAGCACAGTGCCCACAATCCTTTGCTCTAATTTGCTGCCCAGTAGATCCAGTCGGGTGAGTTTTTTTTTTTTTTTTTTTTTTTTTTTTTTTTTTAAATGTGCTTGGCGTACTGCCTCAACTAAAACTGATTTCGTCTGTGTGTGTGTGTGTGTGTGTGTGTGTGTGCGGCCGAGTAAAGGGTTGACAGATAGGAATTTGTGATCGAGGAGAACATCCTGTTGGGTGAGCAGCAACTTGTGTCTCTTGCTCAAGTCCTTTGTACAGTGGTGAAAGAAACAAATGTGTGTGTTCAGGCTCTCTGATCCACTTTGTCTCAGATGCAGCCTCCAATTACATACAGCAGGTGGATTGATTTGCAGAAAAAACAAAAAAAAATGAAAAAACAAACGTGTGCAGGCCACCAAATTTCCCAGCACAATCAGAAGCTAAGGGACTGAGGAGAATGGCTGTTGGAGGCACACTGGCCACTGGGTGTTTGCATTAAGTGCATGGTTGTGTGTACGCTGTCCCAACATAAAGGACTACCCTTGTAATTTACTTCTTAGTCCCTCCCTGAGTCCCTTTAACAATTACTGATACATCTGACTCTTCATTCGCCTGTTTGTCTGTAGATTTGCTATAAGGCAAGGAGGGCAGATCTAGATGAAGTGAGATTGAGAGACAGAAAGGGATAAAGTGTCAGGGAGGGAGAAAGATCATACTGTCAGTTCAAAGGCTCCTCAGTGTTTCTCCTTCCTGGCTTCTGTGTGTCCGTTTTTCTGAAAGCACTGAAGGCTGAAATAAATGCCCCCCTTCTTCTCCCTGTACATACTGCATCTCACTCGCTCTCTCCCAACTTCCTACTTCAATTCATCTCCTTCACATCGTTCCCAAAACTTCAAAATCTCTCATTCTGAAACCTTTAAACTGAATCTTGTTATCCTTCTGCTTTTTTCCCCCTCCGCTTTCCCTTGATCCCTGATTCACAGTGTGTGTTGCTCTGTCGGGGGGTGATGCGGGTGCAGGGAGGGCGGCAGCAGGGCCGGGAGCGGCGACTGGGGAGTAGGAGGCGGGGAATGGGATGGGGACTGATGCTGATGGGAATGATGGTGGATAGGAGGACCATAGTGAGGAATAACAGGTGGAGTGGCAGGGAGGACGTAGGGAGTTGGGGACGGAGCTGGTGAGGATGAGTAGCCTCCAGCCATGCAGGAGTAGGCAGAGGTTCCTCCTCCGGAGAGCGTAGCCGTGGGGGAGCCAGGGAGGCCGTCAGCCAGAGGCTGATTGTAGAAGAAGTATGCACACTGTTGGATGAAGCTCTCAATGATTGTCTGGTAGGTGCGGGTAGCAGTCAGAGCATCCATGGTGGTGAAGTCTGGTCTCATGAGCGTGGGCCAGAAACAGATGGACAAGTTCTCACTGGTCATCAAGTTCATCTTGTTGTTCTGGCTCACCCTGGAAAACAGAAAGAAAGTAGTGAAATTATATCATCATTGTCGGTAGGCTATCTCCCCCCCCCCCCCCCCCCCCCCCCCCGACACACACACACACACACAAATATCTGTAGGAAACATTTTTGATAAACTCAAAGTTTCTAGAAAAAAACTCATTATTTTGAAAATATAAAATCATACATAAAAACAAACCAACACAGTTCCAGTGAACAGATTGCACACATTATTATTTGTTTATGTAAAGGAATGACATTGCTTCACTTCGCTAGGTTGCATCGACAACATCACACCACTGTCAACAGGAACATGGTGACATTGGTTATGCACATGTACCTAATCAAAATCAGTGTTTTATTTTATGTCTTAAACCTTGAATTGGCCCAGGATCTGACAAGGTCCTTCAGAGCATGAGCGTGTTTCACAAATTTTGAGTTTAGAATTTCACAGAATATAATTACGTTTATTTCTTATGATGTTAAAGTGAAGTTCAAGAGTTATCCTTCTTACATCTCTCAATTTACAACCATGTAGAGGTGAAACTGTCTCTTGATAAGATAAAGAAAGCCCAAACTGTAAAATAACCTTATTTTTTTAATAACTGATATGCCCCTTCTTTTTTATTTAATCATCCTGTCACCTTTAGAGGGGGTTAGGCCCTCAGGTCAATGGCCACTATTTTATATGCACTTTTGAATTCAGGTTTCAGTTTTCCTGACGCATGCTGATAACAGAATTATTCATTAAAATGTAACATCCACTACCATCCATTTCAAAATAGAGATAACGTGACCACGGCATTAATGACGATCATTTCTCAGACTGAGTAAAACCTCTGTTCATCAGTAAGCTCATCACACTGATATCACCCTTGGGTCACTTGACTGTCTGACCAGTGGTGTAGTCAGCACAGTCGCCAGAAGCCATCTCTGACCCCCACCGTTCACTCACTTGTTCAAGTGGCTGATGACATATTTGAAGACCTCATAATTCTCCTTAGGGAAGCGGCGCAGAACATCCTTCATCGTCTGGAAGCGCTGCTCCCTGTCGTTGATCTCTGAATGGTGGCAAAGAGAGACGGGAGGTTAGCAGGAGGGAGAAAAGTGTCTGAAAGACAAGATTAGAGGAATCTGAGGAGAAGACGTCAGGGGAGAGCGAGTGGACAGTAAAGAAAGATTAGGAAGGGATGGGGAGAGCACAACTGAATAGCAGAGAGCTTGAAGAGCATAGGGGAGGCAATTTCAGCTCTAAAAGCAGAGGTCTGTGCAGGACACATTGATTTCATCCTAATATAAAATTTTCTCCCTGAAAAAAAACAAAATATTTGAACAGACTCCAGACTAGATTCATAAAAATAATATGGAAAAAAAAAAAACATTGGACAAGAACCGCACACACTGCAGCAGAAATACACCATGCATACACCCATTACAGTGTCCTGCAGCTTACAGCAACACACACACTCGCACACTGACACACACTCAGGGTGTGTTAAGCCTGATGGCAGTGAGGAGTGAGTCAGACAAACTGACGTCACCGGCTAACACAGTCCATTGAGAGTGCGGGAGTTTGTGTGTGTGTGTGTGTGTGTGTGTGTGTGTGTGTGTGTGTGTGTGTGTGTGTGTGTGTGTGTGTGTGCGCGCGCGCGCGCGCTGCGCGCGCGAGTGAGGCAGAGAGCAGCAGCGAGAAACAGCAGATGTTCTCCTGCACATCACAAACATGATTTACAATCGCACAATCTGAGTTTGTATTCCCACAATGAGGTCAGTGCGGATCAAAAACAGATCTGGGACCGAATGACTTTACACAGTCACAGTTTCCTCCCGCTCTACATCCATCACGAGCGATCAAAACTTAACTCAAGTCCCTTACAGCTTATTTAAAGTAATGTCACCATGACAATATCCACCAAAAATCCACCCACCAGCTTTTCTCTCCATCGCCTTTTTCTCCACCTCTCTGCTAACCCCAATTTGCTATTTTCCACAAATGACGCCTTTCTCATCTCCAACTCTACCATAATTTTTCTTCTTCTTTCACCCTCACTTCTTTTCCTCTATTGTGGTACAGACTGCAGGAGCTTTATCAGGTCTCTGTCACGGCTGAAAGGTCACGCTGGGGGCGTTAGAAAACAAACACACACACACACACTCAAAGACATGGGATGCAGAGCTCGGTGAGTGACAGCAGCCTCATGGCCCAGGGTTAAATCTCTCTGGCGTGATGCAAGACTAAGCTATGCTTTAAATCTCCATTCTGACAGATTACAGGACACAAAGAGAAAAAGCGAGGCTGTGGAGAGGGCAGGGGCACTCTTGTTTATCTAACATATTTTCTCATGACTTCATCCAGACCCTAGTGCTCCTGCATCCCTCATCACGCTGCGCAATCAGCCCCGCATCCTCCTTCTCAAAGCCTTAAATATTCTCCCCTCCATCCATTTCTCCTCCTCCCGTTTCCAGCCCTTTACCAAGTGACAAATCCAATTCTCCCCATGGGTGGATTTGGATTGCAGGAGTATTGCTTGTTAGGTTAAAGAAAAGTTACAATGAAGGGGAAAGGATTTCAGGCAAAATCCAATCCATCCTCGGGTTTTAGTGCAGAATTCCCCACACATGCCTCAACCTCACCGTCCCCACAGCCCCAAGACTTACTGAAGGCCTCCACCAGCTCTGTCTGCATGCTGTAGGGCACCAGAGGGTCAGGTAGCTCAGAGAAGAAGGCCTTCATGGCACCTGCCACTGTGTTGATGGTGAAGTCTTTCTCCACCAGATCGAGGCTGTGGTCTGAGGGGGAAAAAAATGAAACGGAAATTCGACATTTTAAATGCAAGACAGATGTATGCCAAATATATACATAACAACTGTGCATGCATAGAATGTATAAGAAAAAAGAACTCTTTTAATTTCATCTAGTCATCACGCCGGTATCATGAGATCAATGCTTTATCCCTGGACCACACAAGTAAAAGAAGGCAATTTAATACATTTGAGGACAGTGAACAAAATGGTACCACGTAGGGAGGCATAAATATTTATCGTTTTCCTCATTATTTAGTCCCCCTCTGCTGCAGGGAAAGAGAGTAATCGCTATTATGAAAAATAGCTGAACTGTCTTTCGGCTCTTTGTGCCGTCTTTGAAGATATAGCCTAGCTAGCGCAAAATGCATTCACCGAACTGATGCCACTGTTGTGTGATTATCAGTGTTATCCTTTTGGCCAATAAGTCAATACGTTTGATCAATACTTCTTTGCATCCATGGAACCGATTAACTTTTCATTCTGTGCTGCTATTTTTTTCTTTGCTCACTGTACTCACCTTTGAATATAAAACTACACAAATTCAATACAGCAGCATATGACATCATGCAATCTTGAATTTTTTAAAACTTTGTGTGGTGGCGGCTTATTCTTTTTTTTTTGGCTGCTCCTTTTAGGGGTCCATCTTCGTCTCATCCAATCGCTAGCATCCCCTTCTGTCACACCAATCCTCTTCATATCACGATATCACTACATTCATAAACCTTCTCTGTGGTATTTCTATTTTCTTCCTGCCTGGCAGCTCCATCTTTAACATCCTTTGTCCAATATATTCACCATCCCTCCTTTGCACTTGTCTAAACGAGGTCATTCTTGCTGAGATGATTCTCTGATGTACTCATTACTAATCTTGTCCTTCCTGGTCACTCCCAGTGAAAATCTTAGCCTGTTCAACCCAGCCACCTGCAGTCCCACCTCCTGTCCAAAGCATAGATCATAGCAGGTTTCAGTATCATCTTGTAAACCTTAGCCATTATTTCAAACTTTCCGAGATGTATTCCCATTAACAGCAGTGCCTTGTAGAAATAATGGGAGATGATATAAATAATTTTTGTTTAATATGATGATGCACTTCAATTTGCTAGGTCTTCATAATGCCAATTTTCCTAGATGCTTCCAGTGTCACACATCTTAGAGACAAAGCTGGCCAAACAGACTTCTCACTTCATAGTTTACTTGATATAAATATCAAAGTAAACTATATATAATAGCATCTCTGTTGATGTACCACAAATCATTTTAGTTAATAAACGTAGTTAAATAGAACAATCAACGACAGATAATTGTAAAGTTAATTTGAGCAAAGAAAAAGCCCAGAGAGCAAAACCAATAGAGCACCACTCTCCCAGAGAGTGTGTGTGTGGGAGACTTAATTAAAAAAGCCATTTTCTGATAACTTGTTACTTTACAAAGGTAGTATGTGCAGAAAAAGAGGCAAAACAGACAAGTCTCACAGCTTCAGTTTAACAAGTTCTTGAAAGTCTGATTTGAGCTCCCACTTTTAGAGTTTCCAAGCATAGAGCTTCTGATGCTGCTTCACCTGTGATGAGTTATCTGAATCTTCGTGGAAGTGACGAAGTGCCATCTTCAGCACTGCTATGAGACACCTGCGCTGTAGCTTCACCTGTAATTGTCTTGTCCCATCAGCCTGAGGCTCAGAATGATTCAACACTGGGTTTCAACTCTGATTACCAGAGTAGGATTTAACCTCAACCAGCCGTGGATGCATGAATACACACACACATGAGCCATCTTTCTGCGCCATCTATCTCGGCAGCTGCAAGCTTCATTAACCAAACCAATCTGCAGGCAATTAACTGCCCACACCAGACAGCCACACGCATGGAGACACACATCGAGGGCTCTTGTACCAAGTGAAGCTGCAAGTGCGCAGAGAAGCAGGTAGACGGTGGAGGAGGCAGTAATCTAAGAGGAAGTGAAGGCCAATTCCCTCAGAAGAATGAATGCTCCAAGGTTAATTAAGGTGATACAAGATTGTAACAGATAGAAGCAGACATACACACACCTGTAGGTGTGCATCTGAGGCATATGTGCACATGTACGTGTGAGTACAGTAGGCACAAAGTAACACACCTTGCTCAAATTGCCGCTGCATGCTCTCCATATCTGCCTTGTTCCCACAGACCCTGTAGATGCCCTCTGTGTTCAGGCCTGGTGGAAAGAGAAAGAAAGAGAGAAATGGTATTAGCTCACAGTTATTTTCATGTTTAATTTGCAACAAGTGTCAACTATACGTGGGAGCTGCTGAAATAACATAGAATTGTGGAGTGCATAAATGCACTCAGAAGTGAGAAAAAGTACAGCTACTGAAAGCTGTGCTTATTGCCTATGTCCCCTTCAATCTAAACACACTATTAGCACAATTTATTAACCCCATAAAGCACTCCTGCAGGTCTGCTAATAGCCCATTGGTCCATTGTGAGAAATTCAAGCCATCTTAGTGCCACAATGCTATAAAATAACATGAGAAAGTGTAATTTGTTTTTCACAAGCTTTTTCTCTCCAACTTAAAGTCAATTTGCAGCCTAAACTCAACCACAATAATCTGTACTTTATAAGTAAAGCAATGAAATCCAGCTAAAATTCCAAGTCATGATTTGACATTCTGAACAGACCAATAAAGAATGGTAGCAAATATGAATCCCTCAAACATGAGATCTCAAACCACGAA